>NC_142177.1:40535899-40773399 GCF_026936395.1 Plectropomus leopardus
TTTTTTCACTGTTTTTGCAGATCTGCGTACACAAGGATCGTTTTCACAATGTTATCATATGACAGAGGATTTTTTTTATATGCATAGGAAAGATTTTTCTGTTTTTAGTAAGGGCCAATGTCATCTAAACACGGCCTAAGGGAGCAGATTCTAAAACTGATCCGAGCCTGAGAGCTTTCTGAAATCATTGGTGGTCAATCAACTTCCATCATTCTTCTCCCTTTGAGTTTGCAAAATTGTGCTTGCTCTTTAGATCTACAGTACACCTCACACTCACACACACACACACACACACACACACACACACACACACACACACACACACACACACACACACAGTCTCCCTCTGGTACAGCACAGCTCTGGTTCACACTCGAGGGATTCCCATTTATTTCCTTTCATATGCTTATGGTGGTACTAAATGCGCGTGTAATATGTTTCATCGTGCTGCAGCAGCAGGCGGATACAGTTTGATGCATAATGCATGAGCACCACTTCCACAAAATGCAACATTATATGCAATAATCCTTCACTGTTTACAGTAAGAGGGAAATCCATTAAGAGGCTTTAAGAGGGAATTATGTGTTTTTACTTGCTGTTTTTTTCGACATGTCACAGAGTATCCAATTTGAAAGTTTTTAATGTGGTTCATGGCTCCACAGATGAAGGCTCATGCAGAGGACTTTTCCCTGCTTACTTAATTAGAGGAGATACTGCCGCTGCGGATACGACTCATCAAGAGACCCGACATCTTACTTTGCAGGCTGCACTAACCTCGGCCTCACAGTGCATTCTCACTATTCCTCCTGACTGCAGTTTGATTTTCTGTTCAAACTTCAGGCCACATGGGAATCTAAGACTACCTGTTCACAAACTAAGAGATAAAACGCTGATGTTAGTGTTCAACAACTCTGGATCAGAGAGTTTAAGACTAAACTGTAACATCAAAAGCTCATATTGTTGTCACCTATTATACAGAATATTATACATTAATACGATTTCCTACTTTCATTGACTTTATTTTTTAACCAAAATCAATCATGACCATAAATATCACTTTTTTTTCTTTAGAATTTTAACCCCTTACATGTCCGGATTTTCATGATGCCACTGTGTTTTTAGGTGGAAAAAAAGTAATTATTTTCAATATTTTGCATGCTAAGTAGATTTCTTTTTCGTTATTAGAGCCTGGGATATCTCAATGATTAGCAAAGACATGCACCTGGTAGAAATAGCATGTATTTCCTCCATATGCTAAATATGACCAAAATTAATAAATAACATAGATGTTATCAGGTGAAAAATAGTAAAACTGACAAATTCCAAGTCAAAAGCCCAGAATGACACCCAGAAACAATGCAATGCGTGTTTTTCTGCTTTGATGGATCAAAAATGCTGTTTGAATTTGAGTTTCAATGGTGCATTTTGTTTAATGCATGAACATGGCCAAAATTAGCAAAAGAATAAAGAATAAAAAGCGCGTAAAATGCGCTCAACAGTCCCTGAGGGTTAACAGCGTCAGAGATGTCATGACTCTCAGAACTGATCAGGTGAATTGATTCGATGGCCAGCGACATCTCCATTTCAATAAAAGTGATTTGCAACCATTTCTGTCTGACTTTGTGAATGTGCGTAAGAATAACAGCGTGCAGCGGCTAAAGGGCGACTGTAAAACATGTCGGGACTTGGATGTAATGATGTTGACCTGCGACAGTCTGCGCTGTAACTAACCACCTGATATCCATTAACAGAGGAGCATTTAAAATGTCAGCGTCTCATTCTAATTATCTCTGAGGAGATAAAGGTTTGGCTGGATGTGGCTGCGGGCTGAGCTCACACACACACACACACACACACACACACACACACACACACACACACACACACACACACACACACACACACACACACACACACACACACACACACACCTCCTCCCATTTATCTCAGAACAGAAGTCCTGATCGCGTGATGGAAGTTTAATCGAGGAAATAGCTGATGGGAAACAGCATTTAATCAAGCCATTAATGGTCTTCGGGGAATGAAGCGTGGCGGTATTTTAGAGACCGTTATCATCGCTTTCAAACTTTTCTACTGAGAAAAACACTCAGTTGTGCTGAAACTATTCTGACTTTTCTGAGAGTCACGGTTGAATAAACGCTCAGCGAGGTCCAGATCATTTACCAACATCGTGGCGTTCCTGCGTCGACGCTCTTCTGTTTACGTCTGCTGTGTAATGTGATAGCTTTGATTTTTTAGTGGGACTACTGTAATGGAAAACAGCAGCTCATCAGCTCCTCGTGCTGCAGCTTCCTTCAGGACAGAGCTCTGGCGGTGAGGCGTGTTTTTGTTGCTGCTCTTTTATAGTTTGAGACTAACATTTAGCAGCTGAAAAGAAAGACTTTCCTCTCCGGGAATCCAAAACACAGACGCTCAACCATTTAACGATCATTGTAACCACATGGATGTCATTTTTTGTGATTTAATCGCTGGACTAAAAACTTGGAAAACCCAATTTTATTTTACACAGATGTTTTCATAAGATGCATTTAAGCATTTTGATTATATTGTAATTCTATTCAATTCTTTATTTATTATATTTAATTTTTCAAACCATACATTTACGCAGATTTTGTTACTAGATTCATTATTATTTGTATGTATTTTTATGTATTTACTTATGATATTTACTTTGTTTGTTTGTTTTATCAAGGTACTTATATTTTAAGATTTTTAAGATAACATTGATAATTTGTTTTTATCATAAATTCTATATTTTTTTTAAATACATGTATTTTTTGATTCTATTCATTTACTTTTTTTTTTTATATGTTTATTGTATGTAGTTACTTTTATTTTCAGATTTCTAGATTGAATTTTCCACTTTTTAAAATGCATTATATTAGGGAAATTGTCTTTTTTTGATAAATTTTTGCATTTTGTTAACATATTCTACCGTCTATAATTTTGTATAATTGTTGTTATTTTCACAGCATGTTTCTATCGATGGTTTTGAAGATTTCTCTTTTTAAGTTTTTTTTTGTTTTTTTACAACTTCACGTTTGGACTCTTGACTTTCACAGAGAACAAGTGTGTTATTGGTGAGCCGGTTAACTAAAATACAGCATCACATGGTGCATTTACCAGCACAAACTTATGTTTTCATTTCCTTTGGTTGACTTTTCTTGTTTTGAGTGTGTTTAATGTTTAATGTTTGTTTTGCCATGTTTATAGAGAAAAGGTGAGTTTGGCTCTTTTAATATTTACCGCTGTGTTTATATTTCTGTCTCAGATCACATTCATATCTCGGAGCTGGAACAGGAACCGGCCTTCAGCTGACGAACACTGAGCAGCTCCACCGGAGCAGATGATGGAGCGGCACTTTCACTTTCTCTGCCCTGGTTGTCAAGGAAATGTAACCGGTGACCTTCTGGTCGTACGCCCACGTCTTTTCCCTCGTGGCCACTGCAGAGCGATACTCTGTAAAACTGCAGTGAAATGTTCTTTGAGGTCAGGGCCTGAACAGATTTACACACACTCATCTCCGTAATGCTAACGTCACTTTACAGTGACACGAGTGTGTTTATATGTCGAGTCAGTGGCGGCAGTACGACGGCGACGGTCCAGTGTGAAGCTGGGACGTGCGACAGTTGGCCGATACTGTGATAATAATAACATTTAACCCGTTCAGATGGGTCTGAAGAGGGTGTGCACGTGACGTCACAGCACGCCGAGGTCACTGCGGTTGCGCCCACTGAGCGGCAGAAAGTCGAGCGGCAGAAAGTTGAGCGGCAGAAAGTCGAGCGGCAGAAAGTCGAGCGGCAGCGTTCGCTTGAAGAAAACAGCAGTCTGAGCCTTTTTTTTAAGAAGAGAGAAGCAAATGGATCCCTGAAATTCACAGAAACAACTAGAATCCAGGCACCGAATTTTGCAGTTCTCATTTCGTATTATCTGTACTTAAGTTTTAAAAGTAATTTTCTGGCAATAAATCTACTTAAGTATCAAAAGTACAAGTCAAACTAAATTATACATATATTTACATGTGTCAGTACACTGTAAACTGACTAATTATCGGCTCATTATCTGATTTGATTTTTAAATCTAGTTGCTGATTGAATAAATTCATTTTAAAATATGTGTGCATCAAGGCTTTTGTATGTCCTCAGCTTTTCAAATGTGTATTTTGCCGTCGTAAAATCAGGTAAATATAAATGTCAGGATAAACGACACAGCCACATGTCAGCGTCTGTGGGCCGATGGTTCTACGGTGAGTCGTAAGGGTCATTGTTAAATCACACTGCCCTAAATGTGAGCAGATAATTGTTTGTTTTACGTCTGGTTTCGCTGTTTCCAATGCTAAACTCCGCCAGGTTGACGGATGTTCTGCAACTCTGAGGGCGGCGTGATCCAGGAGGGAAGTGACGTCAATACCTACTGGACTTCAGGAGGTGGTGGGATTACACAATCAAGTATCAAACGTCCAAAAATAGTCCAAATGTTAAAGTGGGTCTAAAGTGAAGGTCTTAAAACTGCCCTTTGACCCTGATAACAGCATATATTTATTGTATATTTCTCGTGATGAACAGAAACCTGTCAAGGATCTAAGCTCCTGTTTTTGGCTCTCAAAGCAGAGTTTCTGAAACCTAAAATCTCAAGGATGATTTGTGATTTAAGGACAACATCTGCCCCCCTGTGCCAGGGCCAAATGATTAAATCTGAGGTTGTCTGGGGGACTTGAGAATTATTGAGCAAAACCACTGGGATTATCAAAAGGTTATTCCAGGACATTTGCATTGTTTTGTTTTTATGTATTTTTAGGGATAAACACATGCCTTTTCTCTGACAGGATTACCGCTGTCACCAGATTTTAAAAACACACTGTTGTCTCTTTCCTTTGATGAGATTATTGCTGCAACAGATTTCTAAAAATGTTCAGTACATAACTAGGTTCTGCTGCAGGCCTAATTATTACCAGACAAAGAAAAAAAGATCCAAGTTAATTAATGCACTACAAATAATGGCAGAAGAAGGGAGAGCAGGAAGGACACGGTTAGATGCTGCTGTATTTTGTGTTGCAGTGGGGGTCGTCTGGCTTGTGTTGTGGTTTTGTGGTGCTGAATGGACCGCTCCTTAAAAGTTCACTTTTATATTTCTCTTTGAATTAACCAAAAGCTCAGCCGCCTTTAGTTACTGTTTGAACACATCTCAGAGTTATCTTTTTCAAAGCACGTATCCAGATAACAATTGGTGGGTTTCCATTACAGATTTGCACAAAATTTTTTAAAATGTCGATACAACACAATTGTGAGATGACTGTGTTTCCACTGAGTGATGTTATGCAACTTCTCCTCTGGTAATAACATCCCAGTAACCATGGCGATGGATGTTCAAAAAATTAGCAGCTTTATTTCTATTGCAGCCACCGCACTAGCCGTCATTATTTCCAATCCAAGGCCACGTAGGCGTGTTATGGAGCCATGATGGAAAGGCGAGCCCCTTATACGTGGGAGCGTCCACGTATGAGGGATTCAAAACTTCTGGGAAGGGATGTAACGATGCATCTCGAGGGGGTTAAAAATCGATACAAAATATATGAGTTTCAAATCCTCTGAAATGAAAGTGAAGAGTGATTCTCTTTTTGAACAGCAGAGGGCATAATCTCCTTTTGACTTTGTTTGCTTGACGCACTACGTCACTTCTTGTTGAACGTCCTACGTCATGTCCGAGACCAGAGACAGCTCGCCAACAAAAACAAGACGAGCAAAGGCTCCGCAACAGACGATATTGAAAGAAGTCAGAAAGAAATAAAGGCGAGAAGATAACAGAAAAGACAAAAACAGTCTGCAAGTATTGCAAGAGGGTGTTGAACTATACAAAATAACATGATGCAGTATGAGAGCTCTGGTCTGCCTCGCCTACGCACGTTCCTCCTTAACGACAATTACACGTCCAAACCACCCCGACAATCTGCAGCCCCGCTCACCCAAACGAGTACAAGAGTAAAGAGAGAGCCCGACTTATCACCCACGAGAGAGAAATGACCAACTTAGTTGTTCAGACTTGTCCCCTCTGCTTTCCCCTCTAAAGCAAACCTGTCCTCAGCAGCCTCCTCTGTCCCAGAGCGGGGTTTTAACAGCAGGGACATTGTAAATGTCCAGAAATGCATTCATCGCAGAGTTTGTGTTTTGCTTGTATACCTCAGAAATAAGAAGGGATTCTTTCATTTGATACGTAAAGTTTTCAGTCATAATTTTTATGTAATCTCAAAATGTAAGAAAATTGTATCGTGAATCATATCGAATCGTGAGTTGAGTGAATCACTGCATCCCTACTTCCAGATGATCAGCTCAACTTTCTCGCAGTTATGTGATGCATTAACAGCTCTCGTAGCTCCTGCTGCATCGTGAGGGAGCCGGTTCTGACTGAGCACACAGACACAGCATCATGTGACCTAGAAAAGCTAATATAGTGTTTCCACTGCAGTTTTGTGAAATAGGAGCATAAAAACTGTTTTCATCAGGCATATTTCATATTTGCAGTTTCAATTTGCGCAGTTTTAGGGTTAATGGAAACCAGCCTTATGGTGGTTAAATAATGTGCATCATTAGGTTTACTCTCAGTGACTTTGTGAGGCGGTTTCTTTCTCAAGAGTGAGTAAAGCTGAAAAAGCTGAATAGTGGAAGAATCTTTATGTGTTGATAAAACAACACTGAATCGTTTATTAACCTTGTAACATCCGTGACGTCCTCTACTGAGCACGCTCTCCTCTGCTCTCCACATAATCAAGAGACAGATGCTGATGACTGCCCATCCACTTTCACTAATTCACAACAGACTGCAGCGCCCCGAAAAATAGCTTTGGGTGCTGACACACAAACACAAACATACAAACACACCCACACACACAGCTGCAGCCTCTAAAATCACTGGTGTACAGTGAGGACGATATCGGTCTGAGCTGATGTGGAAAATCAGCTCTGGAGGAAGAGACCGCTCACTTCTTGATCCAGATGTTTGCAGCATTTGAAAGAAAACTTCTATCTCATGTTTTCCTCGATTTACTCGGTAATGGAAAACTGAAATGATCTCTCATGCAAACACGCATCTTGTTTTCCTTCAGGCTGGAAAGCAGAGCTCAGACCTCTGCACACGCTTCTTCAACTTTGAAATACACGCCTCAGTGATGGTTTATGTTTGTTTATCGACGTCTTCTGAGTTTGATAAACCAGCACATGAAGCTCAGATCTCTGAACCGGCAGGGGAATTCAGAAAAAAGGGCAAATTCGTGGATGGAGATCTTTTTGCCAAGAATCTGTGAAGTTTTTTTTTTGTCATATTTTCCACATCTTCCTTACCAACATGTTTTCCATGTGAGCCTTTCGCTGATCCCCATTGGGCCGGTGGCAGACACAGTACCAGTAAGCCCCCATCATATACTTTAATAAAGTATGATGGTGAGAAATGTCAACAATGATGCTTTAATTTAATTTAATTTAATCACGTTGTTTAACTGTACTGTATGAACTGTACTTGTATTATTTTTATTATTCCACTGCTGATGAAAACTAGCCTTTCAGCTAATGCGGATGCATTTCCATTTGTTTGAATGTTGATTAATGTAAACTGTCCCTTTTCAAATCAAGCATAAATAAATCATTAAATAAAATACGACAATAACAACTTTCAGGCAAACTTATTTTAACTTCACGGAAACATAATTGAGAGCTGGTGGGAGAGACAGTTGGAGTGTTTTTTCTTCTAGTCAACCTCTTATAAAAAGTCCCACTGCCTGCTTCTGAAAATAAAATATCATGTTTTTGTTTCTTGTGGCTTCTTTTTTCTTCTAAATTTATCTCCAAATGAGTGTTTTTATCCAACTTGTCTCTTTGATTCTAATTTCTGGGACCTGTATTAGCCTAATTGGATTACTTTAAGTCATCTTGACTAAAATTTCATGAGTTTTTGTCGACTCAAACGTTTTGAGCTTTGTTGACTGAAAGCATGATGGACAGAACTGACTAAAACTAATAAGCATTTTTGTCTCAATGCCAAAATGAACACTGCCGACAATTCTGCAAAGCATAACTTTAAGTTTTTATTTCTTTTTTTTTAAATATTTATGTATGCATTTATTCACAGTGCATTCACTGTTGTTTCTGCTCTGTTTCCAGAGACCACTGGTCTCAGAGTGACTTTCGCTCTCCTCTTTGTCGAGCCACAGCGGTGATCTGGCTCATTTCTGATTAGAGTGCTCTCTCTTTCAGCGATGCTTCACAACACCTGTTATTTCATATTGTTGATGTTGCTTCAATAAAGAGTCCCTGTTTCCAGGAGACAGCCCTCAGAGACCGGTGATAACAGCAGCTAATGTGTGGCAACGAGTTTAAAATTGTGTTAACTATAATGTGATAAAAACATCACTTCAATGGGCAAATCCACTCAGTCACACAGACATTATCAAACATTTGATGCCAAGCATTTTTGTCTCAGCCTGCGAATGCAGCACCTTTATTCAGTGCCCTTATTAAATATATCAAATGTAAGAATGAGATATTAGTGGGTCATTAGTGTTTAATCTGTAATCATTTACAGCAGGAAATCCAGGCTCTCTGGGCATAATGATCACTGCAACCATCAACTTTGATTATATACAACTAATCCGTGCACACAGAAACCCTCCACTCCCACGCACACACTGTGCCTGCTGCAGTGCTGCAGGGGACCACACACACACACACACACACACACACACACACACACACACACACACACACACACACACACACACACACACACACACACACACACACACACACACACACTCAGCTGTACATCCCAGTCAATAGCATGCCAGTCTCCATCTTGGCAGCATTGGGCATCTGTGTGTGTGTGTGTGTGTGTGTGTGTGTGTGTGTGTGTGTGAGTGTGTTTGAGCATCTGTTCTGCTTCTCTATGTAGATTTTTATTTCTCTCTGTTTGTTTTGTATCTGTCTCTCTGCATTTATGTCTTATTTTTGTCTGTTCCTGAATCTGTGTATTTGTGTAACTAAACACACACACACACACACACACACACACACACACACACACACACACACACACACCCACACACACACACACACACACACACACACACACACACACACACACACACACACACACACACACACACACACACACACACTGCAGCCAACTCCCCCGAAGACATAAGTCACCATGAAAAGAGGGCAAAACAATGACCGAGAAGTAGATAAACAATAAATCAGGCTGTTTGCCTTCCTGGGGGTTATTATGGTCTGTCCACATTACTCGTAAATATTAACACCAAAATCCAAATTTGACAGACAGATTTTCTGATGGATTCATATTCGTCCCCCATTCTGTCTCTGGACCAAGGACGCAATAAATCTGACGGCAAACAGCAGATGGGTTCAAAAATATCAGGAAAAAAGAAGAGAAGACAGATGGACATATGGACAGATGTCCAAGGAGATGAAGAGGAGGGATTCAGAGGGATACAGGGGATGTATGTTTTCAAGGAGGACGTCCTCATAAAATGGGGTTATAAACACATCAACAAAAGGCTAGAACAGAAATGCAGAATCGAGACACAGGAGAGAAGGAGACTTGAGAAGGTGGACATGTTTCTGAACCTGAGAAATGAGTCAGTGAGTCTTGACACAGTCCTAGTGAAGGTTTGTGCCAAATTTGGAAAAATTCTCTGAAGGCGCTGTTGGAATATCCCGTTCACGAGAATGAGTCAAAGGCAAGCTCACTGTGACTTTTGATCACAGTCAAATCAAAATCTTATCAGTTCTTCCTTGAGTCCAAGTGGAAGTTTGTGCTAAATTTGAAGATATTCCCTCAAGGATATCTTCAGATATTGCGTCATGACAATGAGATGGATGCAAGGTCACTGTGACCTTTAAGCTTTGACCACCAAAATATTATCAGTTCACTGTTGAGTCCAAGTGGATATTTGTGCCAAAGTTGAAGAAATTCCCTCAAGTCATTCCTGAGATATTGTGTTCAAGAGAATGAGACTGACCACCCGAAAACATGATGCCTCCAGCCTCGCCTATCGCTGGCTCGGAGGCATAAAATCAGGCAACAAAGAGATTGAGGGAGTGAGTGTGAAAAAGAGAAAAGGGCAAATGCTGAGCTGATAATTCTCGGTAGTTTACAATAGAAGAAGCCGAGCTACAAGGAAGTGAGGGAGGAACTGGACTGAAGAGAGAAAAGACGGCAGCTTTTCAGAGAGCTGATGGATGTTAAGGCTTAAAAACTCGGACGAATTACCAGGGATTTAGATGTTCTGGGAGAGGAGGGGAAAAGGAGTGGACAGAGGGATCGGGTGATGAAATGATGGAGAAGTTCAGGGAGGAAGGAGGGGAGGGAGAAACTCGTGTGCGGGCCCGAGCACTAAGCCCATGAAACTTGATATACAGTGACAATATCGCCGGGGAATTAGACGCCATCGGGTCGGGAGAGTGAGCGATGGAGGGGACTGGGAGACAGAGGGAGGATATATCAGGAATGATGTGTCATGAGGAGAGGGGGAAATTAAAGCGGAGAAAGAGAGAAAATCTGAGGAGTGGAGGCGCGTCGGACAAAAGACAGGATTGACTCAACAAATAAGACACAAAGAGGGGACAGCATATGGCAGGAAGGGACGGACATTAGCTTCAGATTAGACACTAAAAAGAGTTAACACTTAGGGACTGTTTAGCCCATTTTACGTGCTTTTCATTCTTCATTTATTAAAATCATTTTGTCTGTGTTCATGCATACGGCATACATTTTGACAAGATTGTGTGTTTTTGTTTAATCAGTGAATACTTCTGTTAGGTACACTTTCACAATCACTTTAGCTGCTAATAATTGACATATCCCAGACTGCGATAATAATACTTAATTAATAATAAAAAATCTACTTAGCATGTATATACTGAAAATAATTCATTGTTTGTGTGTTGTAATCTGAAAGCATAGTGGCATCATGACAAAAACCTGGCATTTAAAAGGCTGAAATTGTGAAAAGTAATGAATATTTGATATTTATGATTAGGACTGATGTTGGCTAAAAATAAAATCATATTAATGTGTAACATTTTTTATATCCTGATTCTGAAAAGCGCATTTTGTGCGCAGAGTGACACGAGTGTGTGTAATATTAAATCAGAGTTAAATGGATAAAAATGACAATATTTAACTTTACAAAGTGGAAAAGAGGGAAGCAAGAAATGCACAAAGTTTTTTGTGAAGCACCCGCTGCTGCTTAAGCAGAGGGTTTTATCCTCCGCCTCTCTCGGACAAGGTCAAGCTCGCTTTTATCTCCTCTCTGAGAGCACTCCTTCGCTCGTCATTCAGGATGCAGAATAACAGCTGATCTCAGCCGCCAAACTTCAGCTGAGCGAGGGCGGAGAGGGCGGAGCAGACAGAGAGATGGAGAGAGGGATTAAAGGAGAGAGGGGCTGATTGGTGGAGAGAGGAGGCTCGGAGACGTGTGTGTTTTGGTTGAAGTGATCGAGCTAACGGAGCGTCTCAGAGATCAGAATACAGGGCTCTATATGTCATATCGCTGGGGGAGGAGAGAGGGAATATAAATGAACATTAGACCCAAAGGTCACTGATATGGAGGCAGATGGAGATACACAGAACAACACAGAGATGAAGAGGAACAGAAAATAAAATAAATGAAGCTGTAAAAACACAAAGGAAGCAGCCAAAGAGAGAGAGGGAGGTCTAAAGTCACGGCTGCTGATGTGGAGCGATAATTGGACACCACGCCAGGGGGCAGGAGGACACGGACAAAATAAAAACAAGCTGCTCATTTGACGCTGGCAGCTCCTGAACAGCAGTTTTTCACTCCACATTCAGCTCTTTGGAAAATGTTCAGTTTGAAATCCATAATCAATAGCTTTTATTGGAGTCTGAAAATGAAGAAAATCACTGCATAAGTCAACGGAGCAAAGCCGATCTGGCTGATGCTTCGCTATGATTGGCCAGTCTGCGTTTGATGGGTGGGACTTAGCAAAGGGTCAATCACCCAGCACTAGGCGGGTTTCCATTAACCCGCAAAATGTACAAATTGAAATTGGCAATACGCCTGATGGAAACACGTTGATTTCGAAAAAACTTAAATCGCAAAAAAGCTTTTACGCATGAGGCGGAACAAACTACAAAAATATAATGTTTAACTCCAAAACAAGGGAATGAATTTAAAGTATAATATTTTGGGCTAACACAGATATATTTTAATCACAGAATTTGAACAGTTAATCACATTTGATCGCATTACTACTTTTATGTATTGAAGTCCATATCAAACGCAGTCATCTTGTGTTTGTGTTTTATCAACATTTTGGGTAAAAAAACACAAATCTGTAAATCTGGACACCTGCCTACACTCTTCTGTTTCCACATACGGTTACTCCTGCAGCACAGATGGTCAAAAATATATAAGTGATAAAAAACCAAAGTACAAAGTTCAGCCTGTTTCCTTTGTTGTACTGATTAGAGGAGCTCATCAGCTATCAAAGTATGAACTCACAAAACTGTTCCACTAAATACAGACAAGTCCACTGGAACGTGTAGTGTTGCCAAACCAGTGACAGAAATAAACAACCACAATCGACAAACAACGATGACTGCCCCTGCTGCTATGAGCCCCTCCCCCCTTTACAGCAGCCTCCACGGGGCAAAATGGCCCAAACGTTAATCCTCTCAATAGCAACAGACAGCCAGCCAAAACAGCCTCCCACAAAATGCCGAGCCTCGCCCAGGGGTGACAGCATTCCTGCTAACGGCCTGTTTGTGCAGAGCTGGACCGAGCCCGCAGCGGCCAGCAGAAACCTCCCACTGTACATTTGGTGACATTTTCCACCACAGTGACATTCGACTGTACTAACAGTGAGGCTGACTGACTGGATGGTGTTTAAGAAGCAGCGTTCATACATATTTTACCAAAACATTTCTGTGACCTTTCCATCACTCTGAGTCAAATCTTTTTCCATCAGTACTCCTTATTGGTTCTTTTTTTGTCGGGGGGTGGGGAGGGGGGTTATTTAATTGACATTTACATTTTCGGCAATTTTTAAATACAAAATTTAACATTATAGGTTTTTTTCTTTAAAAATGTTGGGTTTAGAACTCGTTTCCTTTAAAAAAGTATTGATTTTTTTATTTGCCTTAAAAAAAATTGAGAACTCATGTTTTCTTTTTTTTTTTAAACCGTGATTTTTTCTTTTTCTTAAAGAATTGGTTTGGAACTCATGTTTTCATTTTAAAAAATTGCGTTTTTTTTTTCTTTTTTTTCTTTAATTTTTTTGATAGAAAAACAGAAATTTTCTTATGATTGTCAAATTAATGACAGTCCTTTAACACATGATGTGTTAACGTACAGGTTTGAGAACCATATTCCATTACTTTTAAAAAAAATCTTTCAGGGTATATTTAGTTTCACAAAATGTTGAAACATTTACCAATGTGCAAATTCCACGACTTTAAGACCCTACGAACCCTGAAGAGGATTAAAAAATCCTGATGGGAAAGCAGCAAAGGTCCATTTATCAGCAGAATGTGGGATGATCTTTGCAGCCGTTCAAGAGTTACAAAAACAGGACTAAAAAAGAAGAAAAAACTAGATTTTAGGGAAAAGGAGCTTCATGTGTGACTCAAAATCCCTCCACAACCAGCAATTTTCTACAAGACAGTGTGACAAAGGAACACTAAAGATGCCTTTAAAATATTCCTCCCCTTTGAAAGGAATAATTTGTTTATAAATCATCGCGGCAGACTGTGTGGTTCAGACCAGTTCTTCTCTCTTTGTTTTCATATTTATTATAGTTTGATCCATGTCATGCAGAGCTCGCCGCTTTTGAATTTCGCTGAGCATGCAAGCATCTTTTCAGCACCAACTGGTATTCATTCACTCAGACGCTGAGCACGAGCGCAGCCTCTTACCATCAGTCAGCGAGCTGTGACAAACTCGCCTCGTGTAAGGGCCACTCGTGATTGTGTTGTTGTTTTCCCGCCTTAAGACAACTTCTTCAAGGTTTTATGGCGACACCTCGTCATGTTTCTGAAGGGCAGTGAGAGGAGGACAGAGCTGCTCCACGACATTGAAGGAATAGTTTGTTTTTTTTTTGTATGAGGCAAAATTTTGGATTCGAAGCAGACAAAAGATGTGCTAACTTGCTGCAGGTGACACAGTGCGTCATTTCGAGCTAAACTTTTGCCTGACGGCCTGTCTCTAGTTATAATCTACCTGTTGCTCGCTTTGAAAGCACCGCAAAGAAGAACCGTTGATCAAGTCTGACCTCGAGCGCACAGCTGATATTTACGTGTTATTTTAGTTTAGTTTTTTTACCATGACATGACAGAGGTGCATGTTTCATGTATTTAATGCCGACAGAAAGCGCTGATGTTAGACAATGCAACATGATAATAATGATGTTAGAACATGGTGTCATTATGCTCCACTCTGGAGCTGAGTCCAGTGTGTAAAATTTGGTACACTGGTCCAATCAACTTCTACATTAACCCTTTGAAACCTAAGTTACAATAAACCCATTTGTTTCAAAGGTTGAAAACTCAGAAAACTGATGTCGATCCAGGTGTCAGAAGGTTAAAGGTTAAACAAAATGTTTAATCCGAGGTAATACACCGATAATGAATAAATACCTCATACAGCCACACTTCAAAAATCCCAAATATCCCTTAATTTCCTTGACCTGCTTCCATCAACACCACAACTGGCTGTGTGCTCCAACTAAAGACCTTTAAGCCTTTAAGACTACTTGATGTCATTTCCACTGGTGGACAAAAGAGGTATTAAATTACTTAATGCTCCTTTACAGCTCGACCAGAAATCTAATATATTTTCAGTTGATTAACGGACCAAACAGACTATAAACCCTGACTCCTAATAACTGAGAAGGAGTTGGGATTAAGTCGAGGTTAAATTAGTTCAGGGTCATGGTGAGGGGTTTGGATAAGGATTACGACAGGGACGGAGATCAGTGGTTAGGGTTGGACTTGTAGAGGCAGTTTGAAAATTGCAAAACTGCAGTGTGGAATAAATTCTGTACACATTGTTGGGATTAGAGTGTTAATTAAATATAACTGCAGCTGCATCACAGGCTGAAGGTTAGCGGGTTGTGTGTTAAAGTAGGTTAGGGGACATAAGGCTGTGTAACCTATAAACCCTCATCACTGAGGCCTGTCCTGTTTGACACGCACGTCACCACCACAATATACTGACTCACAGCAAACCTGCACTTTCAGACCTGCACGTCCCCCTTTACCAGTGACACACTACAGCTATTAGGGACTTGAGACATCAGGAAAACTTGTGAAATGCAGAAACTTTGTTGAATACTACGATGACAACATGACTTGTGATAAATAAAGAAGTATAAAGTTTTAAAATTAAGAAATTTGGATTGACACCAGTTTTCTTGTGCTGTGTTCAAACACCTTTAACAAGCATGTAAACCTTTCAAACATAAGCACATTGGTTTGATTCCTGTCAAAAACACTGGACAAAAGCATTCGCCAACATGGCATTAAATGTCTCAGAAATTGCTTAGAAAAAAAAAGAAAGGTGACAAGAGAATGACCTAAAAAATATATTATTTATCTATCTATTTATTCATTTATACTTCTTTATTTATTCATCTGTATTTATTTATTTATTTATCGCTTTTTTTTTCAAGTAATTTCCTGATTTTATTCTTTTACTTTTCTTTCTTTTTTTGTGCCTTTTGTGGGTAATTTTCCTTTATATTTTGAACAATATTTATTGCAAATTTTTTGGTCAATTCTTATTCAGTTACTCATTGCCTTTTTTCTGTTTCTTTTGAGAAATCAAGCCAATTTGCTCAGGTTTTAAAGGGTTTATGTCTTTCTGCCTTGGGTACGGTAACACGGACGACAGATAATTAATGTTGATTGGTTTTCAGTGTAGTGAATCCCAGGGACCCGCAGGAGAGTGAGACCCCAATAAAGTTCTCAAATACAGGTCTAGTGATTGTTGTCTGTGTTGATACTAATGTCAAATGTTTTCTTTTAAAAGTGTTACTATGTGTTGACAGTCATGTTTAATGCATATTTTTAAATGCATTAGTATTTGTGGACTGATATGTTTATTTTGAAATGTGCTTTCGTGCACAGCTTAAGGAGATCCTAACGTATCAACAAATAAAATTAGTGTTTTTTGTAGCTGTTGTAGTGTTAAACTCCTGTTTGATGTTTTATGGTTCTAATTATGGTTATATTCATGTTTGTTAACTTAATAAAAAGTTAGGCCTTCAAGAAAATGACTTTAAAAAAAGTTGTGTTAATATGCGATAATATTAATAAATATAAATATATATTTTGTATAATACAGTTTTAATTGTATGAATTTGATAATCATCCCGTTTTCTTTTTTGGTTAATTTTCCAATTATTTTCTCTCTCTCAGAGCATCACTCACAGAGATATTTTTCAGGTCATTTTTTGCCACCTTTTACACATTTTTGTTGCTTAATGCATTTATTCCCATATTTTTGATGGAAATCAAACCATTCTGCTCAAGTTTCAAAGGTTTAAATGCTTCTGAAAGGTGTCTGATCGCAGCACACAAAAACTGATGATCCAGGTTTCAAAGACTGAATATCATGTTTAAAAATCAATCCTGGAACAGTAAGAGTGTAAATGATTAATATTTATAAATCATGGGAAAGAACACCAGAAGGGCGAATAAATAAATCACTGTTTCTGCTAAAACTGAGGCCGGCTAAAAGGTACAGGAGCATTAACTAATCAATGACTGTCTTTGAGCACTGCTGGCAGGCGAGGGGGGCAGAGAGGATTTATTTCAGATCAGACGTCAGTGAAAGCAGAAACCTCATAAGTTGGTGAATAATTGTTGCACGACGGGATCGGAGCCAAAAAGTCTTCTTGTACTTTTCATGCATTGAGAACACACTGAGCCGCGAACAACAGAAGAGCGTCTCCAAGCTTCATTGATCCACTGCAGACGTGTTGTCATGTAATCACAGAAGTGCTCCAGTTCGATTTTGTTTTTCCATTTATGTGCAAATGCAGGGAAAATTTAAAAAAAAAAGAAAGAAAAAAAGCAGGGTTTAAATCTGTAGTTCGAGAGCTAATTTAAGGATCAAATTAGCTTAAATGACAAAAATATAATGTGCCAGGCCATAAAGATTAATCAACCGGCAGAGACTTTTCTTTCCACTGATATATGCGTCCCTTTAAAATGTCTGCTGGAATAAGTCCACTGTGGGCGAGGAGTCAAATCACAGAGCAGTATTATTTTAATGGAAACATATTTGCCAAAAACAATGTGATGAAATGCTAAAGTTTTGCATTTAAAAAAAAAACAGGCATTCCCATCTGGTTATTGTTTCGAGAATAAGAATAATATCAAAATAAAATGCCAGAAAATGTAACAATAAATGATCTCTTTAGTGCAATCCAATACAACTGTCCTGCCATGCACTTTATTTTAGGATGCCAGTTTGCTTAAATATTTTATGTCAGGACAGTGCAGCTCCATGCAGTGTGTGTGGTACAGTATGTATATATAGTACAGTGTAAAGAGTATAGTACAGTAAAGTATATAGTATGTGTGTGTGTGTGTGTGTGTGTGTGTGTGTGTGTGTGTGTGTGTGTGAGTGAGTGAGTGAGTGAGTGAGTGAGTGAGAGAGAGAGAGAGAGAGAGAGAGAGAGAGAGAGAGAGAGAGAGAGAGAGAGAGAGAGAGAGCGAGGCAGACAGCTTCATCCAGCTGAGAGCAGGGATTTGATGGGTGAAATTGAAATATGAAATGGCTTCATAATCTCTCTGCCAGACAAAGACAGGAGAGCACGAGGTCAATCCCAATTCACACACTCTTTTGTTGGCAACAACTCTAATGAAATTTGGTCGGCTAAAAAAACGAAAGGGGATAAAAAAAAGAAAAAAAAGCAGGGCCAATATCGTTAAACAAAGACCACTTTGGGAAATAAAAGTTGGAGGATTGAATTCGGCACTAAGAGCAGAGGACAGCTCATTCACCCTGAGAGAGCGAGAGAGAGAGAAAGAGAAGTCCTTCTTTCACAGATTGTGTGTCGGGCTTCTATAAAGTCTCTTCTTCACGCCGCCTTTGCATTTTTTTACAGAACCAACCAGTGTGTGATTTTAGACATCATGTCGGCATTGCAGAATCAAAGGAGGCGTGACAACACAACAGCATCAGCCTCTAGCTTGAAATTTAACATTCGCGTTGGAAGTGCTTTATAAACGACATTGCATAATTCTTCTCTCTCTGCATAACGTTTGTATCAGAACGAGGACTCTGGATGTGGACGCCCTTCGCAGAGCCAGCAGCATCGCACAAGTCAAAACACCTGTCACCGTCTCTCCTCTGCGCTGCCGTCTGGAAGACGCTACAAAACACCAAACACTCGCACTTCCAGGTTTAAAATCAGCTACAGCAGAGCCATCACTGAAGTCAACAAGCGTTGTCCTCCTGCTGCCCTGCAACCTCAGTATCCTTCTAATATTCAGCCGTCCTGTATCCATAACTACGTTACCTTTTAATGCTGCTACGGGACAAAAGTGCAGTCATGTTGATAATCCATGTTCACCTCCCAATAACCCTTTAAAGTTTAATTATTAATGTTTACTGTGAATGTGGTTTATGAATGTGCACATGACCCAGTGTTGTGAGATTCATAGCTTTTTTAAGATGTGTGTTGAAATATTTTAGCATTTTTTTTTCTGGGCACTGCACATGCAAATTTCGTTGTACAATGTGCAATGACAAAAAAGCTAATCCGTTCTATCGGTCGTTACACCAACCCAACCACAACAAAAAATGCTGCCAATGTACGTTTCTACAAACACCAAACACTGGTTACACTTGCATGTTGTTTTATAGCAATATACATATATATATATAAAATATATTTTTAATTTTTCAACAGCGCTGTGGTAAACATGTGTTTAGGTTCAGGCAAAAAAAAAACCTCTACTAACAGATCATGTTTTGGCTAAAAATACCCCGTCCTGGTGCACAATCTTTGGTAGAAAAGCGGCGATGTCTCAGTAAAAGACAACCACTTTTCACGCCACTATCCTGGCTGAAATGCAGCGATGTTTCACTGTTTTGTTTTGTTTTTACATGTTCAGAATAAAGATTCTTTCAAACATCCATTCATTTATTGATATTAAACATAGGAAACACGTATGTGAAACATATTTGTGGTTTGCCGAAACGTACAATGCCAACATTTCCTTTCCAAGACGGTTCGTCTGAATTCAAACTGATAAGAAAGAGTGAGTAAAAATGGCTCCACACGCACGCACGCACGCACGCACGCACGCACGCACGCACGCGCGCACACACACACACACACACACACACACACACACACACACAGAGTATCCCTGAGCATTACTACAGTGAGAGGCCATCAGAAGAAAGCCAAAGTGTAATCACCTGCCTCAGGGGAGAGTCAGAGAGAGATGGAGCTGCGATGAGGAAAGACTCAACAACTGATGAAACAGGAGAAAGGGCTTAAAAAAAAAAAACAGCCGGGATGAAATGATGGATCGCTGGTCAAAAAGAAAAATAAAGAGCAGCACTGAAATGTGTCGGAAAGAAGACAAAAAGACGGAGAAAATGTGAAAAGATGTTTTTATCATCAGTGTCAGGTGTTCAGATCACACACGGCGATATGACCTATTAAAAGATGTACAAGTAAGAAAACATAGTTTATGTAGGATCTATTTAACATGTGACACACGTGGTATATATACTTATACTTATTCTTGCTTGTGTTTATCTCTGTTCTTCACTGTAGCATTGTACACATATTTAACTTTATAAAATTTCAACTTACATACTAGTTTCAGACGTTGCATTGTCACATAACGCATAAGGTTTTAAATTTTACACTTTACACACTCAGCACATTAAAATAAATTAAATATAAATATATATTAGGGTTAATTATGTATCACTTTATTTCTTTACATTTATATTTTTACACACTAACATACTCAACATATTATACATACCGTTTTAAATATTAAATTTTTTACATTTTTGTGCTAACTGTTTACTATTACTGTACTATTACTCTTACTATTTGTATTTCATATTTATATTTTAATCACTGATGCATGATAATGATTATTTCAGCCGATACTGATAAACAGATCATTTTCAGCTTCTCGTGGCAAATAAGATACCAATAACCGATAATTTTGTTTGTTTTTTGTTACCTGAGGGTCTGAAAGGCTGAGATGTGGTGAGTACAGATGAATTTAATTTAATTTTAATTTAATTTTAATTTTAATTTAATTTGTTCATTTTAATGAAAAAAAACGACAAAAAGCTGGAAAATCGCATTTTTTTTAAAAGAAAGTCATTTTTAAGAGCAAAATCAGTTTCATTTTAATATTTTTTTCCCCTCTTATCTTCTTATGTCAACTTGATTTCTACAAAAATAATGCAGAAAATAATATTGTGTTTGAGTTCTAGTGGATCTACAGAGGAACGTTCCCCAAACTGTCAGGAAGCAGCAGCTACAGAACCGTCCCTAAGTCACGGCTCTGCTGTGATCTCTGCAGATTCACATGTTGTTCTGCTTGTTGTTGGAAGGAATCAAACATCAGATATCAGAATGAGAGCAAAGCAGAGACTCGCGGGGACACCGGCGGGGACACCGGCGGGGACACCGGCGGGGACACCGGCGGAGAATGAGAGCAGAGCGGATCAGTAAGCATCAGTAACTCTTCCTTAATTTTAATAAACTTGTGCTTGTAATTATTTCTACCTACAGTAATTCTCTACGCTGGCATCAGTGTGACTGTAATGAACCACAGTTTGCCTTTGGGATCATTAAAGTATTTCTGATTCTGATTAAAAGGAATACTTTTTTTGCTTATTAATATTTAAATTTATGCAGCAAGGTGTTAAAAAAATCTAATTAAATTCACAAACTCCACAGAGGAATGGTGTGAGTATGTTTCTGGTGTTTGAGTTATCATGTTTACAAGGACGTGGCTACGCACAGACAGACAGACAGACCCAAAAAAAAGACAGGTTGACACCATCATAAAAACATAATATACGAAATTACATCACAATAATCAAGCGGGCGACTTAAAATGACTCCACTCAAGATAAGATAAAAAGTCACATATGTTAGAAATATCAGAGTGCACCTCGAGGGTTGTACTGTCTCTCCTCCTGAGACACTCAAAGGACACACTGAGGTCACGTCCAGCAGCGAGGACATTAGGTTCACTCTATAAAGCTCCGCGTCTCCCAACAGGGAAACATATTGCGTGCAAATGCTGCTGTTTACAGTAGTACATACTTTGCGTGAGCTGATCCGTGCTCAGGAGAAATATGAGGTAATTTTCTGATTGCCGTCTGTAAAAATCTGCTGTCAGCTGAGTGTTTTCTGATGTTTTGCATTTGAATTCCTCAGTAAGCAGCAGGATACTTTAATTTAGCTCAAAAGGAGCTCAGATTTCATAATATAACAGAGTTTATCATGTGATTCACATGCATAAAGCTGCAAGCACTGCAAGCACTTGTTCAGTATTCAGCATAATGTACACGCATTTAATTAAAAAATACCACATCAAGGGAGTATTTAGCATATGTAAACGCCTACATAAATAAATGAGAAAGCAAGGAGGCCGCATTTAGAAACGAAACCACAGAGCTGCGAAGGAGAAAACGTCCATATTCTCACATTAGACAGTTTGAGCCTTTAGTGGAGTTCGTCCAAAAAAGCTCTGACTGTCCTTTTTACTTCCATCAGATCATCAGATCATCAGATCATCAGATCAGCGCCCTGGCCTCACACCAACACATTCAACTAGCTTGTTCTGAAGTCATATAAACTTCTTTTTTTTTTTTACTTTTGTGAAGTGTCTTTGAGTACAGTGAGACTATATATTGTCTTAGATATTGGAAATTGATATATCATGATATGGAATACATTGTTTTTTTCCTGATTTTAAAGGTTGCATTATAGTAAAGTTATGTACATTTCACAACACAGTTGTACTTGTTTTAACATTTGCCAACTTGCCAACAAGTTTTTGTACTCTTATCTCTCTTCTACTCTTCCTCCATGATAAAGCGCAGTCGGACATTGAAATGCATGCTACTTCACTTCATTGACCTTTGGACCTCAGTGATGGTGGTGTTTGACTATTGGCTGGCTGACTCAGCACTTTGAATAAAACATGTGATGTGGGGATTGGAGGACCCTCTGAAGGACACCGTGACACGGATGAGCACTTCACATAACCTCCCCCTCTCCTCTACACTGCTCCTTATTTCTTTTTACATCTTCATCCATCTCTGCGCTCCCTTTTTGACTTTTATCTCTGAATACATCACACAGTGGGGCTGAAATATCTCAGACTGCAGGTAAAACATGAACCACAGGCAGCCAGAGCTGAAGAGAAATGACTGAATTCTGCAGTGTTTTTGACTGGAAACCGATCATGTCATCACACACACACACACACACACACACACACACACACACACACACACACACACACACACACACACACACACACACACACACACACACACACGAGCCAGTGCCGGCAGCAGCAATCAGATGCTAAATGAGCTGTTGTGAGTTTGCTTGTGTGTGTGTGTTATCTGTGTCATCAAGCGATATGACAATTATTTCTGTGTTTACAAATTACTGCCATGAGAGACAGAGAGATTCTCATTACGTATTCAGCCTCATTTACCCGACATCCTCTAAATGAATGACTGAGGCTGCTGAGGGAGCACACAGACGCTCTTTATCACTGCGTACATCAGCACATTTCCAGCCTCTGAGCTGTCAGAACTGCGATCTAACACCCGGACCACACTGAATGAGTGTGCAGTGTGTGACGGCAACCTCGCTGAACTGCTGCGCCTGGCGAGCTTGTGGTGATCACACTGATAGCGTTGTTGCTGCGATGCTGCTGCAGAGCTGCCTGCTATTATAACCACTGTATTTCCACAACTAAAAGCACACACTTCACTCATTTATGAAGCACTACATGCCACCGTATTGTCAACAACACAGCCCTGCAAAAATTTCACAATAAAATCCCTTCTGTCATTAACTGATGGGCCTGTTTCAACAGATATGTTGTCAGGGAAATTTTATTCTGAAACGAAGACAGGGAAGGTTGAGTAAAGCAGATATGTATTTCCTCATGTCTGTGACATGTAAAGACAAACTGTAACTGTAATTAAAGGTGATAAAAAGTCAGTATGACCATTAAAACTCCATGTTCACTGTCTTTTTTTGCTGAAAACCACACACATCACGGTGAAAAAAATGTTGAGACTCTTTTTCTAGCTGAACCGCAGCTGTGCAGCACAGTTGGGTTTTCATTACAGATTTGGAGAAAAACCAAAGTAATGTTTTCAAAATGTCGAAAAAACACAATTTTGAGATGACTGTGTTTCCACTGAGTGATGGTCTGTGACTTCTCTGGTGATAACATGCCAGAAACCATAATGATGGATGTTCAAAACATTAGCAGCTTTATTTCTATTGCAGCCACCGCACTAGCCGTCATTATTTCCAATCCAAGGCCACATAGGCGTGTTATACAGCCATAATGGAAAGATGAGCCCCTCATAAGTGGAAGCAGCCACATATGAGGGATTTCTGGGAGGTGATAGTCCACGATTTCACAGAGGAATTGTGGATTCAAAACTTCAATTTGCGAAATTCTAAGATAAATGGAAACCTGCCTAGTGTGGTTCCTCTGACCTGTTAATACCTGACCCAATCATCTGCAATTTGCTGTACTCTTAACTAGCTAACCTTTGATATATTGGTATATTTTTTCAGACAGCTTATATATTTTAAGTTGATTCTTCGCCCCAAACTTGAGAGATGGATGCCTTAAATATATTAATATAGCTTAAATTTCAATAGGAAATGATGGGTTATAGTGTGATTTGCCGTGCCCATCCCAATTACTTCAACCAAAGTGGCATTAAACTTTGGCACCAATGCAAAACTTAAACACTGTCACTGAGGTCATGTCATTTATAGTTTCCTTGGAGACCGCTCGTCCAGATTTGTCCAACTACTCCTTTAACAGCAACATCGGTGTGCAGCGGTGAGAGAGGTTTGCTGCTGGAAGAAGGCCAGTTGAAAGACTATTTCCCTATAGTGGGATCAATAAGGTATCACATTATCATTAAAGGAAGCATCTGTGGAGCCATTTGCTTCTAATGGCCGCACACTGTGATGTTCAATAAATGCTTTGGCTCAGAGGGCCGAGGATAGTGCTTCACATTAAGAGGCTGAAATTTCAAGATCCCAGGGACAGATAACGCAGGATAAATGAGAGCAGCGTTATCTCCTGTGATGAGTGAGAAAGATGGTAAAGTACCTCTCAAACTGCTTTTCTCTTGCTGATTATCTTTGTTTATTTTAATTTCAGTGTTCTTCTGTGTTATTAGTGGGATGGGAATGGACGGTGATCAAAACATGTAATGTAATTCCTGTGAGGAGAGGCCTCTTTAACCCTTTGAAACTTGAGCACATGGACTTGATTTATTTTAAGAAGAAGGCAATGAGCAACTTCAAAACAGTATTTTTGTGTGTGTGTGTGTGTGTGTGTGTGTGTGTGTGTGTGTGTGTGTGTGTGTGTGTGTGTGTGTGTGTGTGTGTGCATGCGCCCATGCTAGTCAGGTATGGCAATATCCAGTCGGGGCCCTTAAGCAAGGCCCTTAATGCTACTCCGTACCTCAAGCATAACTGAATACATGAATACAAGAGTTATATCAGCTCGGACAGCTCCCGTGTTAGTAAGGTCCCCATCAGGTGTTGGGGAACCAGAGCAATCTGATGGTAATGGGCTACTGGGATACGGCATAAGTGGAATAAAGAGGACTCTCTTGAAAAGCTACTATATGAGCCATGCCAGAATGAGGGGATACATGCTGAGGAGGATATAAGAGTTACAGACAGAGTCGTTTTCTGAACATTTATCCCTTCTTTTATGCCATGTTTTCAAATGAAATCAAACTGTTTTCTCAGGTCCCAGAGGTATAAATGCTTGTGAAAGGCATCTGGAAGCATTAAGACAAATCTTATGTCCATCCAGGTTCTTAACGTTTAACCTTAGCCTTCATATCTCACACAGAGCAAAATTTTAAAAAACAGCTGAATAAACATAGTGTTTTGGGTTTTTTATGACAAAATGTACCTACCACCTCTCTGCAATTTTATTCTGCCTTTTCCCTTGATCCTAGATATCTATTGGTTATATTTGAACTCCTTCACCACATTCAGCTTTCATTCAGCAACATCCAGCCTGCTGAAATCTATCACCTCACATATCCAGCAATAAATTAGTACTTTGGAACGAACCCCCCCCTCCACCGCAGCAGCATTTACCAGAAGAAGTCTGACATAACTCCATCCCTCTTGAGTCTCACCCGAGATAAACCAGGAAACCCTTATTCCTCCTAACTGAAGACAAATGGACTAAAAAACAGACCATCAGATTCACCTTCAGATCAAACTAACAGCTTCCTCTACAGGAGAGAAAGGTGGAAACTCCAACACTGCTGCTTCAACCTGCTGACTCTCCACACACTGAATGTGAGTTTGACCAAAAACACGACTCAAAGTGAAAGTAAACTTCAGTGAAGTTAGTGGAGGGGGACAGGAGCCATGACTGACTGTACTTTCTGTCTGCTGTGTTTTCAGCTTCACTCAGAGTCTAAATGGCTTCCAGATCAGAGAAGGATCTCTGCTGTCCGGTCTGTCAGGACGTCTTCAGAGATCCTGTTCTTCTGTCATGTAGCCACAGCTTCTGTAAAGACTGTCTGAAGAGCTGGTGGACACAGAAACCAGCACAGGAGTGTCCAGTTTGTAAGAGAAGATCTTCAAAGTCTGAACCACCTTGTAACCTGGTGTTAAAGCAGCTGTGTGAGTCCTTCTTACAGGAGAGAGATCAGAGAGCTTCAGAGGCTCTCTGCAGTCTGCACTCAGAGAAACTCAAACTCTTCTGTCTGGACCATCAGCAGCCGGTGTGTGTCGTCTGCAGAGATTCAGAAAAACACAGCGACCACAGATTCAGACCCGTCGATGAAGCTGCACGACAACACAAGAAGAAACTTCAGGAGACTCTGGAGCCCTTAAAGGAGAAGTTAAAGGTTTTTAAACGAGTTAAAGTGAAGTCTGAACAAACAGCAGCTCACATGAAGGTCCAGGCCCGACGCACAGAGACGCAGATTAAGGAGCAGTTTAAGAAGCTTCACCAGTTTCTGGAGGAGGAAGAGGAGGCCAGGATGGCTGCGCTGGGGGAGGAAGAGGAGCAGAAGAGTCAGAGGATGAAGGAGGAGCTGGAGGCTCTGAGCAGAGAGATAGCAGCTCTTTCAGACACGGTCAGAGACGCAGAGGACGAGCTGAGAGCCGAAGACGTCTCCTTCCTGCAGAGATACAAGGCTGCGGTGGACAGAGTCCAGCAGCGCCCCCTGCTGGAGGATCCACAGCTGCTCTCAGGAGCTCTGATAGACGAGGCCAAACACCTGGGCAACCTCACCTTCAACATCTGGAACAAGATGAAGGACATGGTCTCCTACAGTCCTCTGATCCTGGACCCAAACATCGTTCATCCAAACTACATCCTGTCTAAACATCTGCTGAGTGTGAGAGCAGGAGAAGAGGAGCAGCAGCTTCCTGATAATCCAGAGAGATTTGATAAACACTAGTCTGTCCTGGGCTCTGAGGGCTTTAACTCGGGGACTCACAGCTGGGATGTCCAGGTTGGAGACAGAGCAGGCTGGTTTCTGGGTGTGTTAGCAGAGTCTGTCCAGAGTAAGGGAGACATACAATCTGGATTATGGAGAATGTGGTGCTATGAAGGTAAATGCTTTGCAGGGTCACCGTCAGGTCCAGCCACTGCTCTCGTAGTGCAGAAGAAGCTCCAGAGGATCAGAGTGAATCTGGACTGGGACAGAGGAAAGCTGTCGTTGTCTGATGCTGATACTAACACACACATACACACCTTCAGACACACTTTCACTGAGAGGATGTTTCCTTACATTAGCTCTATGGATGAAGTGAAGATTTTACCACTGAAGGTCTGTGTGACAGTGACACAGAGCAGTTATAGATAAAGAGGATGATTATTAATCCAAAAATGTTTGTTTTTATTTCACTTTTTTGTATAAATAAACAAGGAAATTAACAGAAAAGAAGTAGTTAAAAAGTTTTAATTTTGTCAAATCATTTTAAATATATATTTATGATATTTATAACCTAAATATACATTTTCCTCTATTTTTTTTTCATGTTTTCTTTTATAAAAAATAATTTTGTACTAATTTAATTAATCTACTAGTTTCTAGCAATTTGTGGAATATTTCTGACCAAGATGCTAACTGCCTATTTCCGGCAGGTTTTTAAAGAAGTCACATGAATTTGTTCGGGGTCCAAAGGTTTAAATTCTTCTGAAAGGCATCTGATAGCAGCACAAGAAAAGTGATGTCACTCCAGGTTTTAAAGGGTTAAGGTGTTCTCAGATCAAACATGACGTTTTTATTATTATTATTTTATTTAATTAATTTATTTATTTATCTATTTTTTCAAATCAAAATTAATAGTTTTTCAGTAAAATATTTTCCACTCTTTCAAATGTTAAAGATGCAGTATATTGCAAGCAAATGCATTTTAAAACATTTAAAACATTAAAATTAATCTAAACACAATGAATATATTGTCTATTAAATATGCTGACTATATTTCTGCAAAGCTTCTTCTTCTTTTTTTTTTTTTAAACAAAGGTCTGTTAACCCTCTATGGTACGCACTATGATCCCAGTTGGTAAAAAAATGTTTGGGGTGTTTTTTTGTCTTAAAATAGACCAAATAAACATAATTAAGAGACATTTTCAAAAATATTATTTTTTAGTAGTTTTAGGGTTCGTTGCCATATGGCAACACTGCACTATAATGGAAAGTAATGAAAACATGAGAGTTTTGTTTAAAATTGTATGTAACATTTATTTTAAAACTCATGTTATAGTATAAACAATCCCCAGTAGCCTGAACAGGCGTCAAGTAAAGTGTTACCCATTTTACACTCTCTTACTGGTAATACCTGTCACTTCACTATCATCCTCACTGTCTTCCCTCTCCTCACTGTCTCCATTGCCCTCACTGTCTCTGTCCTCACTGTCCCCACTGTCCTCATTCTCTGGCTCATAATCTTTATCCGTCTCACTGTCTTCATCACTCTCACTCTGTGTTTCCAGCAGCTCATTTTCCTCGTCACTGAATTCTTTGTCATCTTCACTATCATCTAGTGGGAGGGCTAGTTCAGCCTTTTTCCGCGATGTACCATAAAAAAAATTTGCATTCATTCTGTAAATGGAAGAAAGATGTGTCAAATATCATCATATGCAATGTGGAAAGGACTCACAAAGTGCATTATTATAGTTTATAGACTATAGAAGATCAGTGTACACCAATGCAATTGCAAAGTAGGCCTATATACAAAATGTTATCAACATGCCAGGCTAGCAATCCATAATGGTACGGTGTTGCCATATGGCAACGTACACATTTTTAACATTTTCTATTATTTATTGATCAACTACAGTGCAAGAAACTACATGATAATGAACTTAACTAACCTATTGTTGAGTGTATATTTTTTTTCCCATTGAAAAACTTCAAAAAAACACTTTTTTTGTTGAATTTTTAGGCGTCAAATGGTGAGGCTCCTCCCGTCCATGATGTCTGCAGAAAAGGGTTTCAAAATGGCCTATAGAAAGTAATGTGACAAATTTAAACACTGCTATTGGTTTAATAAGAACCCCACCTCTTTTTTAATGCATTGCATCATAACTTGGTATGTATTATCTGTGTGTAGAAGGCTTAAAATGGTGTTGTTGCCATGTGGCAACGCTGTACCATAGAGGGTTAATTGTCTTCTTCATGATACATCACAACATCTGTTCTGCTCTCTGCATTTGGTAGCTGTAGCCCTGACACCACATATAAAGAGCAGAAAATGTTGATGATGATGATCATTCATTTATTGTCCGTAACTGCTTGTCCTCACAAGGGTCCCGCAGGGGCTGGAGCCCGTATATAGTCCATAAATGTGGTGAGTATAAGTGATCAGTATAATCTTTTCACTGATTCTGAGACATTTTGAAAGGACGCTCATGGTAAACATGCTTTACTATTTTATTTTTTTTTTAGATTATTAAAATTCTACAATATAGAAGAGACAGCATAATCCCCCATCTGACCGGTTTAGCTCAGCTGGTAGCCTCCAGTGTTGTACTGAATCATTCATCAGCTTCTAAATTTGCTTGCTACTGTAACTCATGTCAGAGCAACTGCAGGCTTTGTCTCTTCCATTTGGGTCAGAGTGAAGCCCTCTGTTACGTAAGCCAGCTCCGTCTGCAGCGCGGGAACGACCCGAGGCGTCATGGTGGGAGGAAAAGCAATATAGTTTGATTTATCATTCAGCTCTTTGGGGAGAGCGGGAACTCCACCCTCCTCAGGTCATGCACAGTACTTCTGTAAAAGTGTCTGTCTATCTGCAGTATCTGCATGTGCATAAACACACTGATGTGCAGCAAAATGATCGAACCGCCAACATTGCATAAGTGCATTAGCAGACTGAGGCCTCGGGACGCCACACAGACCGCGCTGAGCTCTGTGGTGGTCTCTAAAAGCCTGATGCTGCTCTGACTGCAGTGGACTCACTGCCCTTTCTGCCATTTTTCTTACAAAAATAGGTGATAATGTAAGATGTAAAAAGAGATCATGGTGTTCTTATTTGTCAAGTGTTTGTTTTTTTTACATAAAATAATGTAAACTGCAAGCCTGTAATTCTTCGTTTGTGAGAAGCCAAATGTGTTTCCTACACATTCATGTATTTGTGGCAGCCTGCCACAATTAAAACATCACCGCAACAAATACATTTTCTAACGCTATTAAGATATACATACCCTACCGTTATTCATTGCATCACACTCACGCGGCGCCGCTAAGCTTGGGCGGTATCACGCCATTACGGTATATCTGCGTATTTAGAAATCCCGAAGGTATGCTGGTGAATACCATCATAAATACAGGCAATGCTCTTTCTACTAAAATCATTGTATGCAGAGCACAGCACGCACCACCAGAGCTCAGTGTCTTGTATCTACTGGTGGAACAGGCAGCTGAGCTGAAAGACTTAGCAACACCTAGTGGTGTAGGGTGAAGTTACAGGTCTGCAGATAGCCGGCGGCCAGCAGGCAGAGGGAGAACAGCATGCTGTTGGGGAATAACTGCATGGTTTTTTTACACCTAACTTGGTGAATTAAGGATTTATTTGAACCAAACCGGAGATGGTGATTGTTGGAGCAGTGGATGCAAGAGTAACCAAGCTGCTTTGGGTGAGTTTCATTTTTGTTTCCATTGTGTTTGAATGAAGGGAGTTTTATGATGAATTAATGACGCAGTCAGTCATCTCTAAAAGAGAGAAAACTGAATTCAAAAGGTGTACAATTGCATTTTTTTTTTATTAGGGAAAATAGCTGTGAGAACATTGTTTTTCTTAACATTTTGTGCATTTCTATTGTGTATTAAGTAGTCTGAAAAGCTGAAAATAAGTAGTGTGCACACACACATACACATATATACAGTCATATAGTATATACCCCGGAGAAATTTCAGGAAAGTATGAAGCATGAAATTTTACAAACCGTTGTTGTTACTGCAGATTTTAAGGAGCAATAAAGTTGAAACTCAACTGTTCATTGTGCTGGGCCTAAAAGTCTGCATTCACTCATTCTGCACTCTGCTTCTCCTCTCATACATCTGATCAGCTCTGACCAGATCAGCTGATCAATTATCAATGCTGTGACTGCTGCTGAGGGATATGAATAACTTATGATGACTTTTACCTGTGCTGCATTCACTGACCAGCAAAAACGCCACAAATTAGAGAGGCGGCACAGAATAATTTAAAAAAGGGACACACAAGGTTTGAAAAAATAAACGGGAAATTTGCTGACAACAGAACTCACCAAATTTGTCTTGTTCATCTCTATTTTCAACTTTATATTCCTCCTACTCAATGCAATTTAGCATAAACTGCATTTTCTGACAAAAGTGCCCTCCAATAGGCGATCTCATGTCTTCTGCTCACACTACAAGTATTTCAAAGCAGTTGCTGTACAACAGCACTGAATATCTGTAACTCAACACTATGACCTTGCAGAAAATGTGAGGGAGAACATTATATGTATGTTTAGCACTAAACATGACTCACTAAGCCTTGCACAGTTTGTTCCAGTATACGTCATTACAACACACACACACACACACGCACACACACACAGAGGCTCAGTCTCACACAAACATAAAAAAACAAACAAAAAGGCACATGCATCCACATACGCCCACCCAAAACTGACATATTCAACTTTTAAAGTCTTATCTGTAAAATCTGACTCTTCAGTAATATCTACTGGCATCTGTGGGAACTACAACGTGACAGAAGGCTGCATGCAATAACAGTATTTAAACTGTCCACCTTACAACAAACTGGAATGTGGCCACATTTCCATCACTCAAATCTGACTCAGTGATACAACAAAAGCACACTTTAGGGAACTTTGACTCATTCTGAGGAACGTCGTCACCATGTTTGCTTTCCTGAACCAAACCATAGTAACTTTACTTGCCAAAATCTACAATCTTTAACTTTACATAAATTACACAACTTTACATCAAGGACGTAACGTCATTCGCGGGGCACCAAAATTATCAAAAAATTAAGAATGAAAAGCAGCAAAATGCAAAAAACAGTCCGTAAAGATTAAATGATTAATTGTAAAAATAACTGGCAGACTAATCATGAACGAAAATAATAATTAGTTTCAACGCTACATGGGTTCAGTCATTGTTACATCAATCTATGACAAAGTAGCCAAAAATAAAATCTTATTTTAACCACAGAATAAGCTTCTCAGAAGTCCCCCTAATGAAGTTTTTGTGCTGACACAGGAACCAGATGGTCCAGCAATAACAAGAACACCGAATCAGCTCATTAATTATTTGTCATTAACAAATGGTGCAACAGCTGAAGAGGACCAGGATTACTAGTCCTTCCTGTACGGAGTAAAAATAAAAAAAATAAAACAACAACAGACAGATGCCATTTTGTTGTGCTGGGTGGAGCTGGCTTTGATAAATCTCACTCTGAGGGGCTCAAAGGCTTCACTAATTGACTGCAGGGAAATTATGCGCGATTACGCATCAAATGCAGCTTCACAGTGGGCACATATGGGCCGAGATGGGAAATAGACGTCGCTGAGAGCAGCACTATGATCACAGCGTTAGTGAGGGAAGATTTCAGCCGTTAAAGGCCGCAGCTCAGTCTGCTGGTGTCTGTATGTGCATCCAAATGCCTTAAACATTGTGTTTTAAGCAAAATGAATTCTCATTTCCTAATCCGGCCTGTTTGTTGACGGCAGCAGTAACCGTTGGTCGTCCTGCGGTAATTGATTTGTTTGAAGTCACACAGGAGGAGAAGGAGGCCTGTGCTGGTGACGTGTCTTTGGACAAAAGGAGCATTAGCCAGGATTAATCGGGATTAACGAGGAGGAATTCTGATGGACAGGACCAAAAAAAAAACACCCCTCTACCCCGCAGGCTCACTGTCCTCCTCCCAGCCAAAGTCTAAACAGATTAAAATGACATTTCACTGGTGCTAATTGGCAGGTGGAGACAGCAGCAGAGTGGCTTGTGTTTAGGTACGTTAGTGTGCGCCTGTGTGTGTGTGTGTGTGTGTGTGTGTGTGTGTGTGTGTGTGTGTGTGTGTGTTGCTCTCACTGATCATCTGCCTGTGGTTTGTGTGTGTTTCTCTGTGTGTATTTGTGCTCAAGGGTTTGTTAGTTTAAGTGAAGTGAGAGAGAGAGAGAAAGCCAGAGAGGAGTGCTCCACCCAGATGCCCAAATGTTGAGTCATGCTGACCAATAAACTCTGCTGCAACATTTTACTCTGATATTTTTAATAATCGTACAAAATCCTGTAAAAGTTCATCTCGAGTAAGAATTAGTGTCCAGCATAAAAGTGGAGCTGAAAGGAGACGGCCAACAAGAAATTAATCTGCAAAATGCCAAAAAAAATCACCTGTTTGTGAGATTTGTGAGATTCCTACTTACTCAATAATGCTATTGGGCCGTTGGTTGTAGTTTTGTGGTTCAAGTGCAACTTTTTGGCCGAGACACAGACAACATGAGGCGACGCAACTATTGGCCTTAGTCTGCCCTCGATCTCTGACGTCAATTTGGAGTCTGGGTCTTTACAGTGAACATAGTTTCTTTAGGGTTATGAACCAATGATTAAAAAACAACAACAAAAACAAAGGAACAATTTCAATACGTCTGTGAATTAATCAGTGATGAAAATAATCCATGGCTGCAGGTCTACTGAAAATCCTTTTTTCTTCTTTTCTTGTATACCTCTTAAGGAAATGGTGTGCCGTTCATGACTACTTTTTGATCATGTGACATTTTTTAGGTATTTGCGATTTGGTATGCAAAATTGATCGAATATTAATCACAATCAGGATTTTGACTTCCCAGTTAAATACACGTGACTGACTGCGATATTGACATTTAAGATGTTCGCTCCGCTCATAGAAAATTCCACTGCATATCACATCATCACTTCTTGAACTAACAGCAGTCTCCACACACTTGAAGAGCGGACATGCCCATGCACCTGCAGCTGCAGCCTGTAAAACTGTCCTGAATGCTGCAACTGCAGACGGCAAAACGAAAATCACCTGTTGTTTGGACACAGGAGAGAACAAATCATATGCAAAGAGTGCAAGAGACTGGGAAATGCACTGTGAATAAGGCTCAGTCTTATTCACATTGATGCAAAGATTAGTACATTAGCAGGAATGTTGTGACAAATTTTGTCCCTTAAAACAAAGATAAAAAATAAAAATTTCAAAAAAAATTGTGATTATCATTTTGGCCGCAATCGTGTAGTCCTGATGACCATTAATTGGTACGTTAATTGTTATACAGCTATAGTATTGATTGTTTTAAATAAATATTGATTTGAAGCAGCTTAATCAGAATTGGCTCAGTTAACTAATCATCATCTGTTTACTAGAATCAGCACGCTGCTCACACGGACAAAATTTAATCCCGAATTAGGATGACTTCAATCTTGAGCCGTATCTTGAAAAACCCTGGTGTGTGATGTTTGTTGTTTAGGAAGCTTGTTTACTAGACGGTTTCTCTAATTATTACGATTTCAATAAGCAGTGATGGAGAAGACAAAGGAGGGAAGAAGGGAATGAAGGAAGTAAAAATATAATGTAAAATAACATGCAGCCTCAACAGCTGCAGAACTTAAACACACAAACCACCAAGATTTCCTTCCAGAATAAAACCTGCGACTGAAGCGAGCTGACTGACTGATGAGTAAACTCAAATCTGAGAGCCCTAATCTCACTGTGACATTCATCCCACCATTACTGGAATGACATTACTGGCATTAACAGACCACACACACGCACACGCACACGCACACGCACACACACACACACACACACACACACACACACAAAGAGAAATGTCAAATGGGAAAAAGGGGAATGTGTGACAGATTGGGAGAGAGGAAGACAGAAGGGCAGATTAGAGGATAGGACAGAAAATGAAGGGAAAAGGAGGGAGAGGGATCGAGGTGAGAAACGGGGGAGGGAGGGAGCGAGGGTGGGAGGCGGTGGGGGAGCCCCTCGGGTAACTGTTAAACTGACTTAATCAGATCAACTTACTGACCTGGATAAACTCTGCTTGACTGGAACACAAAACTACTCACATAACAAACCGCCCCTCGAGATCACGGATAGATACTCTGTGTGTGTGTGTGTGTGTGTAAATTATAGAAAAAAAGTACGAAGACTGCACAGTAGAAAGGGTGTACTGAAATATTAAAGAGAGAGAAGCGATGAGAGAAACTTTAGAAGTGAAGATAAAAGAATAAAAGATGAGAAAGAAGGAAAAAACAGGAAAAAAGAGACCAACAGATAAAAAAGAGATAAAAGAGGGTTGTTTTTAAGGCGTTTTGGTGGAATTAAAGTCCTCTAAACTGACACAGTATCAAAATGTTTGTCACTCTTTAGCGTTTACTTTTAACTCCAGTTTAAAACAACGTTTGCGTCGGCAGCTGGCAGCTCTGAGAGGCACAGCCGAGCTCTGAGCTGCTGGCAGCATCCTCACACGCTCACGACGACAATGTTAACATGCAGATGTTTAGACAAGTAATGTTCACCATCTTACTTTAGCAAGCACTATTTTTTAGTAATTAGGAGCTAAAGAAGTATTTCACTGCTGGAAAGATGTTTTTATAAAACTGGTCTGTCTCTGCAGTAGAAAGACGCAAATACTGAAACTGGTGCTACACGTCCAGAAAAAAAACGAGAAAAAGGACACCTTTACCCAAAAGGTAAAAAACCTACAACTACCAGAATGCACTGCATCACACAGGACCAACAAACTCTCCTGCCAGTGGGTGAATCACATTTTATCACAATCGATCTGGTCCAAAGATTGACCAAGCAGCCAACATCGCCATCCAGTCCTTCAAAGCCTCATTCAAGAGCTAAGAAGCCCCGGGTGGTACTAGAAAGATGTTGAGGAGGACAGAGGATAAGGGTGGTCAGGGAGAGCATGTCTGAGGCTGCAGACTCTGCACAGCAGAAACTGACCGATGTCGAGTTTGTTCACCCCAAATGTCCTCTGAACCCTGAGCTCGTTTGTAAAATAAACTGGAGTTTTGAGGGGAGCTTTCCTCTGAGGCAAGTCCACTTTAATTTGCCCGTCGTCAGAGGAGATGTTTCTCAACAAACTGTAAATGACTTCAGGCCAAATCCTGCAGTCCTGCTGACAGAGTGAAAACAGCAAAATGCTGGGATTAAAAAAAAAAAACTCTTGTAGAACAAACTAATTCTTTTCATTTGAAAAAGAGTGTGTTTGTTGGTTCTCCGGAGGTGGTTTAAGATCTTTACACACTAGGGCCCTTTTTTAAAAAGATTTTATCAACACTGTAAATTATTAGCGGATACTTTGTGTATAATGTGTAGTTTAGTTTAAGCCCAAAACCTCTAGGTCATGGTTAGAAAAATGTCATGATTTGAATTTAAACAACCATATGGAAGAAAAGGAAAGATTATGAGGAAAAAAGAGAGAAAAGAGGAGATGCGGTGAGGGGGGAGGAGGAGAGAGGATGTGAAGTGAAGGGGTTTTCCTCAGCTGAGCATCTGTGCGATTCAGCAGAGTTCATTGGGTTCTCTCTGTGCCCGCCTTTCTTTAGCAGCTCACATACATGATCGTGCGTTTTTATGGATCTATTGTGTGTGCACGTTTAGGTCTCTTGTTTTTTTGTGTGTCGGTGAACACATGGGGGGGTTAGGGGAATGTGCCAGTTAAGCATTCCTCGCCGCTGAGCTGCTGCATTGTTGCAGGACTCTGCTTTGTCCCACGAGACAAACAAACGTATCTGTAACGACGCGGCGGTATAGATTCTCTGGTGCGGCGTTGCATCACACGCTTACATCAGATGAAAACTGGCCTGCGCTTTGAGCCACGCCAATAACTGTTTGTGACATCATACGCTAACAATTTCAAGCTGCAACAGCAGGACTTTTATGTAGAAACATAATCATATTAGTTTCAAACACAAACTGCATTTCATTCCCTCCCTGTGAGACCGTCAGAAATCCAAAGTGCCTCTTTAACAGCAGATGAGCAGCACTCCACCCAGAGAAAACTGGACTCACATATTTTAGTTTTTTATATCCTTTAACAGAGCAGCCCTGTTGAAAACAAGAGTCTGCTCTGTGAGGTTTACTGGCAGTCCTTTAAATGCTTTTGTTGGTATTTAAGTTGGCCATTGTGTGAAAAGTCCAGAGTTGACTGAAAAAACTGCACACATTCAGTTTTTTTGTGGTGACCATTTGTTAATGATGTGCTCCTTCCACGTCTTTTTCTCTTCCCAGCTTCACAACTAAAGTTCACTTCACAGGATGTAAAAACAGCAGAGTATTGCAGGGTTTCTCACACAATTAAAACATCTGCCACCACTAATGATTTTAGATTTCTGTGTCAGACCATTCAACAGGACCGTTATTGGAGTGGATATACCATTCGGTTATTACCTGCACCTCACTCTCAGACAGGTGAGCACCAGTCCATCAGTGAGGACTGATATGGAGATTAAATGAGCAAGGATCATGTATCATAGACGCAGCGTAAACACCAGTCCATATCGTCCTTGTCATCATCTGTCTGAAGCTGTGTGATGGTGACACAGAGTTTCAAAATAAGTGCAGCTGAAAGAGCAGACAAGAGAAAGATGGTGAGGAGAACGCTATTCACTCGGGAATAAATCATCAGTGTGGAAATGTTTTGTTTTCAGAGACACTGAGACTCAACAGACAGAGAACATGTCATATGTAAACAAAAGCTGTACTCAGGAAACACAACGTACGTGCCGGGCATTTCACTCTGCTAACTTCATGCAGCAGCATTAGCTGCTCTGTTTCAACAATATTAGATTTTAAAAAAAGAAAAAAATGTGCACGCATACTGAAATTCATCTGTGCTGTTCAGAGATGTAGTGACTTAAACCAGCTGAGTCACAGTACGCGTGAATAATACATGGTTAAGGTGGGAAGAGGAAAGGTCTGCTAGCCTCTAAGCTACTTCATACAGTGTATATGTCTGCTAATAATGTTAGCGTGTTGTATATCTGGGGGAAACACGACAGTCTTTTTGTCCATGTTCCTCAGCAGTTATCATTAAGCTGATGTTTGTACTTTCGTTAAAAGATCTTGTTTATCTACGCATGATGGCTGCTGGGAGAAGTTTGTCTTTTTTAAGTCAGATATCCCAGAAGTTTTGGGGAAAAATGATGGTCTGAGTTAAAATGAAAAGCATTTTCTGACAGACTGAACCAGTTTCAATTATTTACAATTATTAAGATGTTGTTTTTATCTTTTTTGACCAAAAGCAAATGAAACACGGTGGCAGCTTCTTCTTTAACTGACTGTTATATGCGCAGAAAATGTCGTCTCATATCGATCGCCAGCCCCTAAAATGTATCACAATCTTATTGAGGCAGACTTTGTGATATCTGCAAAAATTATATCACTGTCCAAAGAATGTCTATAATATTGTGTCATGATTAAACTAGTGATTTACAACCCTTGTAAACGACATGTGAGGGCTGGGTAGAGCACCGGCGATGAGTTAGCCGTTGAGAGACACACCTACGGTCTTACACATACCAGTATATCTTTACATGCAGTAGCTAAAAGGCCTGCTGTTACTTTAATGCTCTGAATTCTTCAGACTGAACCTTTAACCCGCTGCAGTGAATTAACACTGCAGCATATATTCCTTGGCCTTGGTTATTACAATTATGTGCACATTTGGAACCAGCATCTTAAATAACTACACTGCCAGATTTACGGAGACATGATGAATGTGTCATAAAAATCTATACCATGAACCTGACCCGGCTGTAATGAATGAGGTGAGACCAGTTGGAGGTTTTCAGCCTTGAAACTTGGGTTGCAGATTATAAAGTGTCTCTTTTATTTATCACTGCTGTGTGTTTGGCGCTCTGTGCCCGTTAACGGCAGCAGCAGCATCGTCTGTGAGACCGATCGGGAGAGGTCTCCCTCACTGAGACGCGCTCACTGCAGCAAAGACAGAGCTCATGTCTGAATTTCTGTCCTAATCCATGTGTGTTGTTGGTTGTACATTTGTTTGTGTGTGAATGTGGCACGTCACAGTTCACACTAGTGATTTAACATGACACAGCAAAGACGGAGAGATCAACACCACAGAGCAGACTGAGATACAGGGAGATGTTTCTATGTTTTTATGGCTTGATTTATGACATACTGGGCCTCACGCGGCAGCTTTCTTTTAACCCTCTATGGTAAGGTGCTGCCTCTAGTTAACATACCCATTTTTGGCTGTTGACACTCACACAATAATTTGTCAATTATGTTGCAATAATTTAAAAAAGTGCCAGACCCCTACAGAAACCAATAACACTGCTTATATTGTATTATGACTTTCTGGAGGCTGTGTCCTTTTTTCAGGGCATTTCCTGCATGATTCAGCTTTATCAATAAAGGTACACTGCTGCTTTAAGGTAACATGCCCAAAAGTGTTACCCAAAAATCTATATTTAAAAAAAATCTCTGATATTTAAAGTATGTTTACCTAGTCTATTTTGTGATAAAACAAAAAAAAAATGTAATAATATTTTCTCATGAGTTGCTCATTGCCACCTTTCAATATTTTGTAAAGAATTAAGCTAAATTTCCTCGTTTCAAAGTTTCAAAGTTGAGCTACTCTTTATAAAATTTCAGGAAGCAACATTTAGCTGCGGACTCTTTCCACGCCTCAGTATGTAATAATAACTGGTTAAGATGTCAGAGAGATGAAGCAGTCGTCGATCTGGCAAAACTCCTGTTGCCCCTTTCGACCATGTTTGAGATAATTATTCACTCGGAGAGCGAACCAGATTTAAATGTTCAAGCTGCTGCAGATGGAAGTGGGAGGAACACAAGAGATGAGTAATCACAAAAAGAAGAAAGTGAACTGGTTGAATCATGCTGTTCTTTGTAAGGAGAAGAAAGAACTCTACTCCGCTCTCTTTGGGAAATTTCATGTCGTCATTTGATGTAGGAGAGAGAATCACGACGGTGTTTTCTTTATGTAGCTATTCTGCATCTTCTTCATCCCTCCCACCTTCCTCTTGTGTGTGGGCATCGCTCTGTCTCTCTAACTCCTCATCACGCCTCCTCTTTTACTCTCTGAACACACACACACACACGCACACGAACACGCATGCGCAGGCTTGTTAATGCATTAGAAATGTAGTAAACTCATGGGGACTCCCCTAATAGAATCTGCTGTCATGAATATCCAAGGAGTGACTTCATAATGAAACTCGTACTAAAGCACCATGAACACACACACGTACACGCATATATATGTGTGTGTACGTGCGTGTGTGTGTACGTAGCACACATGCTGTGGAAAAGGAATAAAAAGAAAAACTAACGAAAAGAGAAGAAATTAGAAGCGAAAAGAAACTAATCTAATCCAGAAAATGAGGAGTATCATGGGAATGGAGAGCGTGTTCGGCGCAGCAGGCGCACCCGAGCTGCACAAGAATGTAATTGGCATCAAAACGAGAGCGAGCAGCAGGGGTTACAGCTGTTGCACATGCCCTCGAGCAAAAAACACAGGACGTTACTAGCATTAAACCACATACTGAGTGCTCTCATGAGCACAAAGAATGTTTAATGGATTTGGATCAGTAGGAAACGGCTCGGGGAGTTTATGGGCAACAGCTCTGATCGGCGATGGTGAAACAATTTCTATTTCTGAGTGAAACACAAATGACATGATCGCTGTCCAGACTCGAACAGGAGTCATACACATTTTTACCAGTAAATTTACTTTGGCTCTTCCTGTGGTTTACTTTTTCATGAGGACCACACATTCTCTGAAACGACCGTCGATACTCCTTCTTTTATTTTAGGGACTGTTCCTAATTAATGAGGGGGAAGGGTGGTGAAGTAAAAAGAGAAGCATGTCAAATATTTTTTAAGCACTGGGGAAAAACTTCTTATTTATTTACTGCTGATTTTGTTAATTTTTTTATACTGAATTTTTTTAAGCTCTTTTTTTCTCTTTAAAACATATTAGCAAAGATAATAATTATTATAATAATATCATAACTATATTAAAGAGAATATTTTGCCATTTGTCTTTCATAAAAATATTTTGGTGATTTTATTTAATTGGCAATATTTTTTTTCTTCAAAAAAAGATTTTAGGTTTATTTCTTTTATATTTGGTGAGTTTTAAAGACAAAAATGGAAAAATAATTTTCTTTATAATTGGCAAAAGTTTTTTCCTTTAAACATTTTTGGTGATTTTTATAGAAAACATGCCTTCCAGAAGCATGTTTTTATATTACGTTTATTTCCTTGTGCAACAGAAGAAGGTGGTCAAGTCTAGAAAAAAAAACATCATGATTTGGCCGGGGTTTGTTGGACCGCACTCCTCCTGCCTGCCCTACACGCACTCTCCAGCTCCTTATGTTATGTTTTCACCGGCAGCGTTTCAAACTAACTGTCCAGCTGTGTATCGTGCTGTCGTGAACGGTGCCATCCGGTCACGTTAAACTGATGCCATCCGACTGCGTATCATAACGTTGTGAAAGGTGGCTTTTGGCGATGGTGTCTGAGGTGGTGAAATAAACTGAACAGTATAATTTTGTTGCAAAATTAGTATAAATGTTTGTGAGGACTGCAGGAGGGTCCAAAAGGAGGACCAAAAGAAACCAGATGCATGATGGGAACTTCCACAGCGGCTACCCCTGTGCAAACTTGCTCGGATATCCAAATGGCGTCATTATGGAAGCGAGCAGCTGAGAGGAAGCGGTCGGGGTTTGACTGGCGACATCTGCCAGTGGCTGAAACAAACAGCAGGAAGAACAAACAGAGTTTCCTGCTGAAGGTGATCTGAGCTGCTGGAGAGCAGCGGTGGGAAAACGGCGTGCCCACATCACAACGGTGTTTCGAGCACACAAACATTTAGCTCTGCAGTGGATAAATCCACAGAAAGCTTTTCTAAAACATGGCTTCAGACACGACGGGGTGCTGCTCAACACGAGGCGAGCTTTCTGCTGCTCTCTCTGTGAAAACTAACTGAGTGTTATTGGTGTTAGTAAAAGTGTATCCTCGCCTTCACAGGGGTAACCATCATTATTCAGGAGTTAAAAAACACCCTCCTGCATCACATTTGGACGTTCAGGACCAGAGTGTCAATTTCCGCTTGTTACATGCACTGCATCTTTTCAAAATAAACTTTTGTTTTCCAGAGAAATGCACAGTCTCTGCTTGTTACATGAATACAGTCTTTTTTCAAAATAAACTTACAACGTAGACAACATGACACGTCAGCCATGTAGTATGCTATACACAACGCTGTTATAATAAAAAACGCTTTTGGTCAACGCGACTTTTGGATTCACACAGGAAACAAACAACCGTGGTGGCTGTGATGCACAATTTAGTTGCTTCCCAAATAAAAAAGAAGGAGGGAAAAGGAGTTTAGATTTTTTTATTTGTTTGGCTTTTTAAAAATGACCTGAAAACATGAAGCACACGCGCTCATCTTGTTATTTAAGCTGAAGAACGAGCAAGTTGTCCTTTCACAGCTAAACATCTCAGAAAGCGCGCTGAAGGCCTACATGCACGACCAGGACGGCCTTTTGTTGTAGTTAGTTTATCTAACTTTTATATGCAAGTCTGGCTTAGAAAAGCACTCAGGATGACAAAGCTTAAATGACAGAAACAGAGACATTTTCTGAAGTTACACTTCCACGCTGTTCTGTGCCACAGTACAACTCTTGACTCTACACTGAAGCTTATAAATACTTAACTTTAGAAAAAGAAAAAAAGAGAGGCACACACAGACATGCCTCTACAAGGACGTACATACTGCATACTGTTCAACCCTTTGAAACCTAAGCAAACTGACATGATTTCTCTCAAAAACACAGGAAAAAGGCAATTAGCACAAAAAAAAGAAATGACCCCAAAATTTGCAAGAAAAAAAGAAAATTGCCTAAAAAGAGAAAAAACAATTTAAATATGAAATTATGATAGTATAAATATAAATTTTACTTGCCCCTTTTCTTTTTTCCCTAGATTCTTTTATTTAAAACTAAATCTACCTTCTTGCAGTTTGTGAAACATATCTTAGCAAGAAGCGCATTGCCTTTTTCTCATTTTTTGAGAGAAATTGCACCAATTGGCTCAGAGTTCAGAGTTTTTAAAACATGCAAAAGGTGTCTGAAAGCAGCACGAGGAAAAAAATGTTGCTCCAGGTTTCAGAGGGTTAAATGAAGACTCCTTTCATATTTATTTTAAATATTTGGTTGTTTTGAGCGTTATAGTGAATCTAAATTTTAATATTTATAGACAATAAAAACAGAATCCTGCACTAAAATTCCCTCAAAAAAAAAGTCTTGGGCACGCAGATAAATCGACCTGCATTTCCTCCTCCTTCCTCTCCTGGATGGCGTGCTATCCTGCTCTCTGTTTGCATCCCGTCTTTCCTTCCTCCCATCACTTCACACCACAATCTGTCGGCTCGATCAGCCGAGCACCAAGACGGAGGGAAGGGCGGGAGGAGGAGGGGAGGTGGAGGGAAGGAGTAATGAGGTCAGTAGCACTTATCTGCAGAGGCTGAATGAGAGATGAAGAGGAGGCTCTGGGCTCTTCGCTCCCTCACACTCTCCTCCTGCCACTCTCACACACACTCCCTTTTTTACATTCACCCCGCTTCCCTCAGAGCTGCCTCTGTCACCTCCGGTTACATGTTGGTGTCCAACCTTTTTTCCCTCCTGCAAAACTACTTTTAATTTCCTCTTTTGTTCTCATCAGTTTAAAAATGTTTCTTCATACTACTCTGTCCAATCCTCGTCTCACTGTTAACGGTTACATGCACACCGATATTACATATCATAATCCAAATATCCAAATATCCATATCCAAATATGACAATATTCTGCATCTGATACAGTCCTATAAACCACATATTCAGTTTTAATATTCTGACCATTTTCAGAATTTAGCATTTTCTGATTATGACATTGGGATATGCCGATATTATCCAGGTTTTAGGAGCATTATTTGAACATGTAGACAGCCAATTTGGAATATGAGTCTCAACTGGGGTTTTAACTGCAGTTAACTACAGTGTTAAATTCTATGATGAAAATTATTCATCAGTGACCTTTTTTTCCATGGCAAAAATGAGACGATGTTGAGCTAAAAATAGATCTTGATAATTAAATCTATGAGGGAATCTATTTCACTTTCATTGACGAGACGGGACAGACTCACACTACCGCCACTACCACTCATTAATGTCGCTGTAAGCAGGAAATAGTATGGGCACATTGCAGTAGTGCTCCAAAATGTAACCAGAGCTCTGTAAAAGCCCTGTTTTGTGTGTGTGTCTGTGTGGGATGGAGAACTGCAAGAAAAAGAGGGAGAACAATTTACAGTCTATGGACCGGATATAGTCTTTATGCATCGCAAGTGGAACAAGCCGTGATAAAGCGAGTATATTTGATATATCGCCCACCCCTCGTTTGATGCTGTTTGACAGACAGGTCGGAGCCTCTGTTATCTGTGAGAGGAGCTGTGCTGTTTGTGAACAGTCTTAAGTCAGCGTAGTTTTCATCGACAGTGGAAAGCTTTGACTGAAACACCAGCTCTGTGAGAAGAGCTGAGTTTCAACCTCCAGACTAACATGCTGCAGATTCAGAAAAAAATTCAGGCTCAAATTAAGTTATTTTTCTGCTTCTTCACAGTGTGATCAACAAGTCAGAGTTTACAATGACCGTGGGAACAAACCCAGATGTCTGTCATCGACCCCTAAATAGAGAGAGATTTTGGGCTACTCAAATGAAATTACAGACCCTGTTTTTCAAAATTATCTCTAAATACATTTTTATACAACCTGTCAACTTTATTCTGGGACCTGTATTAGCCTACCTGGATTAGTTCAAATAGGAAAAAACAAACCAACTCACCTATACACATTTATATACATATATATATATATATATATTTATATATATGTATGTATATGTGTGTATGTATGTATGTATAATGAATAAATGTTAACAGCATGGTTTAGATCCCTTCTTTCTTTTGTCTTTGTCTAAACATAACTTCTCCCTCCATCATCCCATCATCCCTCCTTCTCTACTTCTCCCCTTACCGTCATCTCACACACACACACACACACACACACACACACACACACACACACACACACACACACACACACCCACACACACACACACACACACACACACACACACACGCAGACAGACAGCACAGCAGTGGCAGATGTGTGGTGACAAGCTGTGGACCTTGGTAACACTTCCAAGGTCAGGGAATCACATCAAGCAGCACACCTAACAAACCCTGATGTCTCTTGGCACTTGGACACACGCACACACACACACAAGCACACACACTCGACCCCCTCCCCCTGCCGCACTCAAGTGCCCCCCCTCACACTGTCCGATAATAATGTGGGGCAGGCAGATCAGCCAGATGTTTGTTGGTATGTCTTAGTGTGTTAGTGTATCTGTGTGTGTGTGTGTGTGTGTGTGAGTGTGAGTGTGTGTGTGTGTGTGTGAGTGAGTGTGTGAGTGTGTGTGTGTGAGTGAGAGAGCAGGTGCATCGACTGTATGTGCAGCCATGCATTAGTAAATATGTGTCTATCCTGTGAAAGTAAGAACAAGTGCCTGATGTGCTGTACAGGCTGCACAGCCTGAAAGTCTCTCCACAGTAAGTGCTTGTTATGTGTGTGTCTCCATTTATATCTGAACGTGTCTTTTTTCCTTACTGACAGTAAAATATGTACTGCAGTCAGTGGAGCAATTTTATAGTCAAAGTTAAACTTAACCCTTTGAACTCTGCAACAGAAACAGGTCCTCCACTTTCTACATTGGTATTGTTGCTTATTCTGATGTAATTTCTTGGAGGATTTTCAAATGCTTCATATCCCTTAAATCTGTACAACCTCAACTGAAAGGTTATGTGAATCAACAAACCATAGTTACTGATTAGAGTACTGAAATTGTGTCATAAAAGAAATATAAAAATCTAAAAACTCTCTTTCTCTTTAAAAACTAATTTTCAGGTCAGTTTCTTGACACCTTTTCCTAATGTCTTGCAATTTGCCAAATATCTCTTGCCAAGTTGCCATTGCCTTTTACACCATGTTTTCAAAATAAACCAAATCAGCTTGTTTTGAGTTAAAATGTTTAAATGCATGTGAACGGCCTCTGAACACAGCACAAGGAAACTGCTGTTATTCCAGGTTTCAAAGTGTTAACCACGCCTGCCCGTGTCACTGAGCTCCTCTTCTTTCCTATGTTTTTTTTTTAGAAAAATGGTCCAATATTGATACTCAGTGTTAGCAACAGTACAAACATTGTTTTGGTGGTTTGTGTTGGTTCTGTAACGCGGCCTCGCAGCCCTCTGTGTACCAGCAGCAGAGTGTACTCGTGTCCAGATGGCCAAGCTTGCTGTTCTTGCCCTGAAAGTGGAGCACTGGGCTAAGCCTCCATTATACAGGCTTAAAACACACTAATCACCCAACAGCACTCTGCACTACTGCTGCTTTTAGCCTCTGTGTGTGTGTGTGTGTGTGTGTGTGTGTGTGTGTGTGTGTGTGTGTGTGTCTAATCTTAGAACTACTCTCCGACTCTGGGGAAACAATCATTGACTGTTACCATGACTAGGAGAGCTGTGTGCATGTCCCATCACTCTTACACCTCTTCATTAATAATAAAATATTTTCAGAGCATATTATTCACACATGTTGTATGAGGTATTATTATTCAAATTTTGATCGCAATCACATTTTTGACTTCCCAAGAATAAATTAATGTGATTGACTGCGATATTGATCTTTAAAATGCTCTGCCTGAAGAAAACTCAGCTGGATATCAAATCAAGTGCTTCCTAAAGTAACAGCAGCCTCGACTTTTGATGCAACCTGCAGCAGCCCGTGAAAAATTTTCCAAAATGCCAACGGCAAAAGGACAACCACCCATTGTTTGGACATTAAAGAAACAAAACATATGCAAAGATGTGTGTCTGCGCCACAAGGCAACACAACTAACTTGTGAAACCACCTGAAAAAAACACAATCTGAATGCATGAAGGCCGGGAAGATAACACCAACCGTACCGTTAATCTTGTCAAGCGTCAACTCTGACATTCACAGCAACACGACCGCAGCAGATCTGATATCCAGTATTTTGATAACATTGACATTATTGTGATAATTAGAAATACTGACTGCTTAGTTAACCCACTGAAACATTAGCAAATTTGCTTGATTTCTTTCAAAGAGATGGGAAGAAGTCAATAAGCAATTAAAAGAAGAAATTACTCAAAAATAAGCACAAAATTACCTCAAATTAGTTTTTAAAAGAAACATAAAGAAAAAAAGGAAAAAAAAATAAACATGACTTGGAAAAAAGTGCATAAAAAATAAAATCTTGTAACATAATTTTAAATATGTGATTATGACACTAATAAATACAGTTTTCCCTAGATTTTTAAAAATAATTTTCCAGATCTACTAATTTCTTGCAGTTTATTAAACTTGTTGCCATGCTGCTCATTGGCTTTTTCCAGTGTTTATGAACGAAATCAAATCACTTTGCTCAGAGTTAAAAGGTTTAAATATTTATTAAAGGTGTCTGAAAGCAGCACAAAGACAGTAACCTCACTCCAGGTTTCAAAGGGTTAATTAGCAGGAATGTACATTTGAGGTAAAAAGTTTTAATACAATATTATTTTTATTTTGTTTCTATGGGATGAAAAAGGACCAGTATAATTTTGATGCAAAGTGTGACATCGCAATGAAAATATTTTGTTCCTAAAATGAATGAATAATGATGCTGAATAACTGTGATTATTATTTTGGACATAAATGTGCAGCCCTATCTTGTATTTCGGGGGAAGCTGTTAAATTCAAATGTGAGAAATTACTTCAAACCACCATTCATGCTTCATCTTGCTTTAGAATTTAATTTAACTTCATTATATTTTCTGAATTTAAATGTTTGCGAGGACAAATTAATGTTTTCTGGTAAACAATGATTAATTAGTGTGACACATCTTGGTCAAAAACATATTTGCTTCCTGGCAATGCTGCTTAGCTGAGTCTGAAGTCCAGAAACAGAGAGCTGCTGGGATTTTAATGAAGGAAGACTCATGCACACTGACTTCAGTCCAACGCTTTAGTTTTTAAGTTATTAACTAACTGTCTGAAGCCATCTACTCTTGGCAGTGTCTACGCAGCAGCGTGCATCAATTAACACATTAATGAGCCGCAGGTCAGAGTGGAGAAACGCCGCCACGGGGAAACACCCGCTCTGCACTGCGGGCACTGCTGACAGAGCGAGAAACTGCTGGCACTGCCAACCTTCGTCTGCCATCCAACGCAATGTGTGTGTGTGTGTGTGTGTGTGTGTGTGTGTGTGTGTGTGTGTGTGTGTGAGAGAGAGAGTGAGTGAGTGTGTGTAGGGCATCCCCAGGTGCCAAGGCCGTACTGTTATCTTAGTTTGGCACAATGAAGTGACTCCACAGTGCCAGTTAGTCAGCAAGTCCTTCAGGTTCATGCCCACATGGGTTGGTATGACGCATGAAATAAATTAATTTTCAAAAACTAAATGAAGAGAAACCAAGATTAGAGATCTAGCAGCAACAAAATTCCCCTGCTGCTGTCTTGGCCAAAAAGTAGCACATGAACACACCATAAATAGTTCAAATAACAGCCAACCAGCATGCAAGTTCTGCAACTTCCTGAGAAGAAATAACTCTTCTTACATATTAATGCTGGGTGATACGGCTCTTTAAATAATATTCTGATATTCTAAGGATATATCACAACATATATCTAGATATTTTAAATGTCCTTTAAACTAATGTTAACTACTAAAATATAAAATTATTAAATGAACTGCAGTTACAATAAAGTAGCTTCTGTCATATAATAAAGTTAAATACACTGGTGTTATAATAACATGTAATAAAATACAGTTATAAGGAAGTTGAATAAAGTACTATAAAATGAAAATAATAATGAATAAGTATTGTTGTAGTAAAATAAATCAAAGTGGGACCCATGATGCTTTTATTTTGAAGGACCTGGCTTGTCTTAGACAGGAAGTGTTGTTGTTGCTGTGGACTTGAAGCTGTCTGTTAACAGCTGGATGTTAGCGCTGCTGGAAAGTTAAACTGCAGCGTGAGGATTCATTCACTGCGAGCTGGAAACAAACTAAAAGCTCTGCAGTTCATATATTACTAATATTTGCAAGTCGCTCTGGTGCTCTGTGGTCACAAAATGTGACGAAATAGTCACGATTGGAGCTCTGCAAATACAGACACAAAACCTCACCTGCTCACACTGCCGCTACTACCACTCACTGAGTTAGGCTGTAACCGCAGCGCCATTAAACCTGATGATTTATTCTCTGTAAGCTGGAAACAAACTAACAGCTCCTGAGTTCAGATATTAATAGATTTCCAAGTCACGCCGGTACTACATGATCACAAAATGTGAGTAAATACTTACGGTGTGAAGCTCTGCAAAAGCCCCGCTCTGTTTGTGTGTGTGTGTGTGTGTGTGTGTGTGTGTGTGTGTGTGTGAGAGAGAGAGAGAGAGAGAAGGGCAGAGAGCCATAACAGAGAAATCGAGCCAAAATGCCGGTGGCTTATAAAAACAGCCTAACAATTTATAGTCAATGTTTGTTATAGTCATTCTATACTTTGGGCGTAAATCAAACTGCGATAAACTGAGTATTTTTTTTTATATATCGCCCACCCCTAATACAAATGTGCAAAAACATTTTGCTACAAAATAAAGACCCACAGCAGTGCCAGTGGGTTTGCATGTTTACCACTACAAATTTCTAAAACAATAAATGTAAATGTAAAAAAAATGTTTAAATGAAACTATTTTTTAGACTTTAAAACATGCCATCTTGCAATCAACCACCGAACATTGTCAGTCTCCGGATTTTAGCAGGTTTGGACCTCCCACGGTGCACTGAGGTCTACTGATACATTTGACACAATATACCGGTCACACACTCACAGAAAACACAAAAGGCTGCTTTCAAAAATCTCCAGATAGATCACTAAACACACACACACACACACACACACACACACACACACACACACACACACACACACACACACACACACACACACACCTGTCTTTGTCTCCAGGTGTCTAGTTAGCTTCTATTGTACTCTGTACACTGTTGGTGTGTGTGTGTTCATCTGTTAACTTTTCTGAACTCTCCAACATGAACTCATGAACTTCTCTCCTTCCCACGTTAAAACTGATCAATATTTCTGAGAGAACAATCCAATGAGAAAAGTTCTGGTTGTTGAGATGAACCTGCAACAAATTATCACTCGCCTGTGCAGCTTCACAGAGCGTTTTAGCATCTTTCACTTCATTGATTTGCATTTTCGGCTCACGACTTTGCTGTTTGGGTCACCTTTGCTGTCTCCAGCATAAACTCATAAACCATAAACTCACTTCACACTACTGGACACAAAACCAGCAGACACAATATTTGCACCGTTTTACCTTGCAATAAGACAGCCCTTACCGACGGGGATTTGAGGCCGTTATAACAGAAACAGCCGACTCCACTGACTCTATCGCTGCCTCCATCAGCTGCCGTGGAGGGTAAAGAGGAGAAAATATGCAAATACAGTCAACACTTACACTGAGATTGATTTTTTTTTTTAGGTTCACTAAAGTATATTTTGCTGCAGCTCCATCCAGAGCAGGACATCGCTGAGCTTCCATGTGCGTGTTGTGGGACTGTACTTTATTTATCAGAGGAGGGGGGTGGCTGGAGTGTGACTTTCATTTAAAATAAATATAAAATACGACCATTTCAAGTTTTATGTCGGTCAAAAGCCAAAATTAAAAACACAAGTCCCTCCTCAGTGCTTACATTTTCTTTTTAAATGCCTGACCCCTTTTACAGCACCACCTCATAAATAAATAACAGTCCCTATCCATAACCACCGATGGAGGCGGAGCGGCGACTGGCAGTGCGTGCAGAACGCTGACTCCAGGTGTTTACGTGACACAACAGCTCGACTCCCACTCCAATGATCTGGGTGTTTTAGTCTGACTCTCTGATCTAGTTTGGTTTCAGTTGGACGAACATGTTTACATGGATTTTAAAAGTCCAGTTTTAGTTGACCGAAGACAATAATTCAATTTTTCCTAACATCCTGTGAACGTACTGACAGGAGCTGTTCAGCAGTAATTGCTCCTGCTGTGTGTAACATCAGTCACGGTGCTGACTGTGTGCGTCTGACTGCTCTACTTTCTTTGCTGTCCTCGTTAATTTAGCTTCATCTTCACTCTGTTATTACGTATTACAGGTTTAACAGTCTGCTGTCTCACCATGCCGTGTCATCCTAGAAAAAAGCCGACTCAGCTCAATGATGTCACCTTTCATTTGTCCTTCTGCCCACAGGGCACCGCGGCGGCGGCGTGCTTCTTCGGGGAATGGATGGGTGTCGGGTTACACATCTCATTGATTGTTAGCAGCTAGCTTAGCGGTCACAGTTGAGTCAGCTAACGGTTTGGATGTCATCGTTCGTCCAGGAACGTGGTTCTTCAAAATAAAAGGGCAGGGCTTTAAAACTGAGAGCTGGGGCATAAATGATTTACTTCTTTTTTATGTTCGTGTTTCATATCGTCCTTTAACGAGTTCACCTGCTCTCAAAGGCCATCACACTTATAATGTGCCTGATGTCCATCTAACCCGACTCTAAAATCAATGTTTTTAACTTTGTCTTGCTCTTTGGCCTGATGGACGTCTAACTGGCACCGCGCTCAAGTCTCTGCATTTAAATCATCACTGTTTTTACAATTATTTCGGCTCCTGCTATATGTTAAAGGTCCAGTGAGTGGGATTTAGTGTGGGATGTTGCACCGCCATGTTTCTACAGCCCAGAACGGACAAACCACAAACTGAATCTAGACAGGGACATTTGTGTTTTTGTTTGTTTGTTTTTTTCTTCATTTTTGTTTTTGTATGTTGTTGCAAATTGGATGGGGGGGTCCTTTTGTATGATCTATGTATGGCTTCTTGATCTCTCCTGACACTTTTTTTAAAAATTAAAATAAAAAATGTATGCTGTTTTTAATTTGTGTGCAAATGAACAAAACTAAACTAAACTAAGCACAGTTCTGTCAGCATCTCCAACCACACTAAATGTATTATTTTACTATAATCCAGCCTGCCACATTTAAATCTGCAGCACTCAAATCAAGCTTTACACTGAGTGGGCGCCAGCAGAAAGACTTCTAATGTCCACTCAGTACTATTGACAGAGACAGAGTTAATTTTACTGCAGTTTGTTTATATTGATGAGTCTTTTCCTCTCTGATGTCTCCGATTGAATGTCCTCTTTACTGTACAGGATGTCTGCTCAGTCCACAAAGACTACAGTCAGAGGTAATGGCCTGCCCATTTAGTTTGACATTAAAAAAAGGGTTAATTGGTAACATAAGACATTACCGCTCCATGAACCAGCAGTGTTTTACATCCAACCTGCAACATAACTGCACTACTTCCATAGCTGCTCAAGTAAAAAGGGCTTTTTTTTGGCTGTCAGATGAAAAATTTTCAACTCTTCTGACGTTGTTGAATAATTTATAGTGTTAGCTTTGAGTCCCATGAAGGCAAGTGGGTCTGAAAAATGACTGCAAGCACATGGTGAGGATTTGTGTACCTGAGGGACAGAGAAGCTATATAACCAAAAAAAAAAATCCCATTGTTCCAATAATGTTGGACATGAATTAAATGGAAAGCGTACACACTCAAGTTTACAGTAATCGAAATTTGCCCAAAAAAGAAACTGTAATCCTACTGAAGATGTTTATCTCTTAAGAAGTTACAGAGATGACTGAGTCGTCTCTGTAACAGCCATCTGCTTTAAACTACCGTCAATACCACTCAAATCCAACTACCATACACACAAACACATGTACTTTTGGTATGTACAGTTGGCTTGACTTTGCCACGACTTCTCCAGGTTTTTCATACCTGTACGAACCCTGGGTCAGGTGTTACAAAGATATATAAGACAAGACTACAAAACTGTCTACTACTATACTGTTCATACCATTATATAGCAGTAAAAAAACAAGCAGGAATGCTTTATGGAAATAATATTCTGCTAATGATTTTTTGCATCAAAATAACTTGATTTTTTTCGTTAGGTATTTAATTCATTGGAAGAACAAACAAAATATATTTCAGTCTGACACTGTGAATCACACACAGTGAATCTGCCAACCAAAACAGCATCAGACATAATGCTTTGCCCAAGAAATAATTGCAATACATTTACTAACTCTTCGTGTCCACAAACTGAGTATCTCTCTCTCTCTCTCTCTCTCTCTCTCTCTCTCTGTCTCACACACACACACACACACACACACACACACACACACACAGAGAGAAACCCACACGGACACAGCAAGGCAGACACAGAGCTGTCCACTGAATAAACGAAAGTAGGTTGAACACACCTCGACTGTCACGCAAGCCTAGAAAACCTCACTGTGGTAACTGTTCATGTGTGTCTGTAAAATATGTGTGTGTGTGTGTGTGTGTGTGTGTGTCTGTCAGACAGGAAGTGACACTGTGTGTGAATGAATGAGGTGTCTTCATTCATCCACAGGAGATGAGTTTAGGCGACAGGCTGCACGCAGGTCAACATTTGATGCAAATTCAGCTTCAAGCTTCACTCACAGAGATGCCTGTCCTTCTTCCCTCAGTGTGTTTGTGTTTGTATTATTGTGTCCCACATTTCAGCAGACCCAAGACAAGCAGAGTGTCGACAAACCGCCCTCTAGCAAGCCGCTAAACCAGAAGTCAGTCACTCCGCCAGCGGAAGTTACCCGCTCGGGCACAATGGACCGCGCTCGACTGCAGTGAGTCTCTATCACGCATGCTCTATTGGCCAGTAGATCCAGATATTTTACACTGATTCTACATCTGGAAAAATAGTTTTTTTCTGTTTCATTCTCCAATGAGCAGCTCTTATAGGAATGAACGGGCCCCGCCCACACGGCTGTATCCAAACTTCCTATAATACATTTATGGTCCAGGCGCGCTCTCGTCTGACACCACTCAGCCGCGTTCTGGTTGGATCTGGTTGGTCAGCCTCACAGTAGGAAAGAAATGTGTGTTAATCTGTAGAAAAGCCGCTGACAGTGACGAGAAACATAAACACAACTAAGAGCCACACCATATAAACTAAATATAAATACACTAAGAGAAGCACTCATGGACTGATATGCACACACACAACTCACAACCCATAGTTGGACACAAACTGGCAAATACACACACACACACACACGCATGCACACACACACATGCGAGCACGCACACACTCGCTCGCTCGCTGTACAGCCATTACTGTGTGATAGGCTGGGCCTAATCAGGTCAATGGAAATGTCCATCAGTCCATCAAATGGAATTAGATAGGAAGAGGGGGGGACGGAGAGTGAGGAGGAAAGTGTGACAGGGTTAGAGAGAGAGAGAGAGAGAGAGAGGAGAGCGGGGGTCGGGGGGGGGTTAAGATGGAGTGAGTGAGAGTGAAGTAATGAGAAGAATGGAGTACGCAGTGATAAAAAATTTAAATGTGTGGTCTATAATTTATGTTAATTGATGTTAATTCTGACCGGTCTCGCAGGCCGCTCTCCCACACACTCATTCACGCTCTCCTTAACATGCACGACACTGCGATAACTCCAGCTGCTGCCACTTGGGAGAGATCCGTGCGTCATCTGTGGTGGATTTAGAGAGGACTGATGCTGTCGCTCACTTTTTACTGGACACTGCATTATCTGCACATCTTTCTATGTTTGAAAAGTGAAATGCTTAAATATCTAACATCCCTGGTTTGCAGAAACAACACAATAACATCATCAAACCTAAAAATGCCTCCCTAAAGCACTCAGCAGTCCATTTTTCACCAACATACAGGTTTCCAAAAAGCAAAGCAGCTATTCCTGATAAAGCTTTTATAGTTAGCACTGATGGTTCTGAAAACCCATCTGACCCGCAGATCGTCAAACATGTCGGCTCCAGAGCAGCTCATTGACCTCTGGCATGTTCCCGGATCCTCCTCACCTTCAACCACTCTGTGAGGCCCATTACCAGCCCATTATAGTTATTCAATGAGATGCTCTCTGCATCCCTCAAGTACGCACGCACACACACACACACACACACACACACACACACAGCCCAGACAAAATCTATAAGCGTGGTCAGATGTGTTTCTCCATACACCCACATAAACACACAGCCAGTAAATCCATGAGTCAACACCCACAGAGACAAAACAAACAAACAAAAAGACAACATGAAATCTTAATAAATCCATCAAACGCTGTTTTTTGTCTATCACGGGAAAGAAGATGAGGAGAGGGGAAACATCTGATGAAATAAAGCGGCAACACCAGAAACTACTTTCCTCCCAAAATGATCTGTTGGCACTAACTGAAGCAACTCATTATGAAGTGTTTGCTTGAAAAAACTGTTTCAAGATGAAATCACTCATATTTATGAAACAGTCATTCACGTATGGCATGTATCAAATAACTGTCGAAATATATTTTTAGCATGGGGGATTAAAGCCCCTCTGCCCACCGCTCACCCAGTGTCAGCTGAGATAAACCAACATGTTCTCAAGCTGTCACATATTGCAGTTTTGCAGTGACTTCTGCATCTAAATGTTACATAGTGGTGTAACGATCCATCGATAAGGATTGAAACATCAGTTCAATGACCAACGATGCCATCCGACCAATGCAAAGTTTAAAACATCCTTTGATTCATATCATCACCTTTAGGATACGCCTTTATTTTAAAATTCTGTCACCATCAAAATGCAACAGGCAGACAATGGCACGCAGCCAAGAGAAAGACAGTGAGCATAACACCATAAAAAATGATTTTTGTAATGGTGAATAAAAACATGGTTTTAGATCATATGATGCATGCACTAGCACTGTTGACATAATTAATAATGTTAATAATACATCAGACTTACATAGCCCCTTTCAGAGTCCTCACAGATGCTTTACATAGGGAAATATAAATACATTCAAAAAGAAAAAACAATAAACAGCCAATCATTTCACAAAGTCAATGAAATAAAGTAAAGAATAAAAATTGAATTGAGTCCACCTGGGAATAAAAACATGGGGGTGGGGGGGCGAGCTGGGGAAGGCAACTCTTAAGAGGTGTGTTTAAGGGCCTTTTACAGTGTGGGGGATTAAAAGAGCACAATAGATACTCACATTGAAATCTGCAGTACTTGCATTAGTTAATTGTTTACATTAGTCTGTAAAATAGCCTCAAAAACACTTTTGGGACCCAAATAGAAAAACTATTTTAATGTGAGGAAACATAAAAAAAAATCAAAAGTAAAAACACTGCAGTGCTGCATATTTCACCCCAAAACCAAAGCCAATATTTATCTTTAGTTCAGTGCCATGAAAACTCCGAAATATGCTGTTGTTACTTTTGATTTCATCACCGATGTCTCCAAGGTCCAATTTTGTCTTTGTTTCTGGCGAACACACACACACACGCACACACGCACGCACGCACGCACGCACGCACGCACGCACGCACGCACGCACGCACGCACGCACGCACGCACGCACACACACACACACACACACACACACACACACACACACACACACACACACACACACACACACACACACACACAAGCTAAAACAAATGCTCAAGTTGTAAATGCTCATTCACTCATACATGCACGCTTCTAGGCTTACTTGTCCCGTGCATGAACACACACACACACACACACACACACACACACACACACACACACACACACACACACACACACACAAACACACACACACACATGCACACGCACACACAATGTGAAGGATGCACTCAGCCTAACCAAAGCCATGGTCAAGCACGCATTCAACACTGTCATCCAATTCATGTGACTGAATGAGCAGGCAGCTGGGTGAATGAACTGTAATGGGTTAAAGGGAGACGTGTAAAGAGCTCAGAGCCCAGGATGTTTACAGCGTCACACACACTGACTGCTGACAGCATGTCCTCTCACAGGAGGAAAGCTCGTCATACAAAGCCTCATTTAAAAAAAAAAAAGAGAAAACCAATGGGATATCAGCTACGCAAAGAAAAGACATTTATTTCAATCATCTTTCGGGCTCTAATACAGTGTTAAAGTACAGCCTGTGGGTTTACAAAATGAAATGGTCTAACAAACTGTATTTTGGAGATAAATGTCTATTGCTATCCACCTAAAAAGACAGGAAATCATTTTGTGTGAATGTATTTTATTTTAGAAAACCCACCTAAAACAATCAATAGACTCCTTTCCCATGAAGTTACCACAAGGAAGGACTAAAAAGTATGTTAATATATGCGCTATAAGTAAACCATAAAAACAAGACAACTAAAAGACCAGCTATGATAGACCGTGACACTGGCATGTAGAAATGACATGCAAAAATCCTGCAGTAGAGCTTTAAAACAGCCATTTTTTTTTTTGGCTTAATGTAGACACATACATCAGCTGGAAGCAGGCTGGTTATACTGGTTTTTGTTGAAAGCGGGGCTGAGAAAAGTCTTCAACAGTCAATTAAAAAACTGAAACATTGCTCAGCTTTTCTTTCTACATCTGTGCTTGGCTGCTGTTTTGCTTCCATATCTGACCTACTGTCATACAGTTAAGAAGTACGCACTAAAACAAGCCGAATAGCAAAGGAAGGATCCTCTGGGATGAGAAAACAGCACAAAAAAGCAGCATTCAACTCCATCAAATCAAATCAGCAGGTATATTTCTCCTTTGTGACAAAAACGCTAATAAAAGTTGATGTATGATGAAACAAATTAGAATTAACCTCCCGTCTTGCGGCAGTGATTGAAACAGAAAAAAACTCTTTTTTCTATGAATTGACGATAATTGAAAGTGACATGAAACTCAACCTCAATCTGATAACGACTGAATGAAACGTGCAGATGAGAAAGCTGAGCTTGATGGATGGAGCGGAGGAACGATGTCACATCTATAAATAGCATTTCTATGTGAAATATTCATTAGACTAAGTAAGAGATAGATGGATGAAGGGGAGGGGGGGACACAGGCAGGAAAACAGATTCAGATGAGAGATGTGTGAGAGAGTGAGAGATTTCCAGGCAGAGAAAAATACAGAAAGAAGGTAAGAGACAGATTTGGAAGAAATGGAAGAGAAAGAGAGAGTAAAATGAGGGGAAAACAGACAGATAATTGGGCCGTGGCGTCTGCCCCCCAGCCTGTGGTGTCACCCACCATTTGTCTCCTCTCCCGTGCAGAGAACAGGAGCGAGGCTCAGGGCGAAACACAGCCAAAAAATGACAAAAACACACCGACAATCTTCCCTCTGCAACACAGGAATAACTACAAACATGGAATAAATGAGGAGGCGTCAAACTTTCTTCACCCTGGTGCCTGAATAAGTAATTGCTTTTCTCACCTTCGGGTCCAGGCTCATTAAAACATAGCTCTGGCTTTGTATGTGGACACACTGTCAGGCATGAGTCATTGTGGAAAAAGCCAGGGAATACATGGTGGGCAGTGGACCAAAATGTAACGTATAGTAGGTGGAGGGTCACGGATCATCCGTCCAAAAAAGATGTTTCATGAATTAAATAGAAATCTATTAAAGTAACATTTAACTCTCTGGTTTACACTAGTGAATGGTCTATTGTGTTTTGGAATAATTAACGTTTCAGAAAAATGTCTTTACATTTGTCATAATTCTTCATGTTTTGGCCAAAAATATGTTTTGTGAGTCCACAGTGTCATAATCTTTTACCTATGACCACTAAAATCTCATCAATTCATCGCTGAAGCTGCCTTAATGCTTTTGGGAAATCTTACTAGTATTTGAAAAATCTATGCGTTAATTATGACAATTTTATAGCAAACCTTGCTCTGTCGGTTCCAAGTTTAGTAACAGAAGTTACAGAACAGGATTCACTTTTAAATGTGTAACAGAGACATTATTTTTAACAGTTTATAATAACAGACATGATGTGCCATGTGAAAAACATTAAACTTGGGTTCGGGTCATTTCTCTGATCTCGATTATGTTCACTTCTCCTGAAGAGACTTCAGGTTTTCTGCATGACTCTACAAGCAGCCCTGCCCTGAGCTGTAATCAATGAACGTGACAGAAGAAATTTGTTGACCCTGGGAAAAGTGTAAAAGTGTCTTGAACATACTTTGAAGCAGCTGCAGGACTGCAGACCTATTGAACCAGCAGGGCTTTTTTTTAAGCACGAATCAATAAATACAGAGTCAGACAGGCTGGCATTGCGTTTCAGGAAACTGTGGTGCTCAGAGAAGTCCAGAACAGCTGACGACTCCTTTCTATTCTGATCACAGGAAAGAGGGAGCGGCTGAACGAGACAGAGAGTGAGACAGGGAATAGTGGGACGGAAAGAAAGACGTGAGATGGAAAGAGACCAAAAATGGAAAAATAATAAGGATGTAATACATGTGTCGCAGTCATGTGCAGGAATGTTAAAGCAGACTAAAACTAAAACACGTTGGCTGTTTTCCCTCAACTACGCCAAGATTTTTTAAAAAAGTATGTACAGTCAAACACTCAAATGCAATTTGAAAACACAGTTCACATTAAGATTGGGAGACAATTTTTGTCATGAGAGAGCAGGCACCAACATTAAAAACAATCATCATACAAATAAAGTCAAATAAGAGTCACATAATGGGCTCAAAAACACCAAAATTCATTACACCGTATTTAAGAGGCAGCCGTTCAAAAGGAGGCCTGGTGCTGAGCCTTTATGGATTTCGGCTGCTTACTGGTCCCACTCAAAGTCTCCATGGGACATTTGCCAAGTTCCATAAACAGGGGACAAACAACACAAAGTCACTTTTGCCTGATTCAGTTGTTCAACTGAAAACAGACGAGCAAAAATAACTTTTGTGAATCCAAACAAGTGTTTGGGAACTACCCAAAGAGCGACAGCAAAAAAACAAGGAAAGCAGAATACTAATTGAAAGGATACTGGTTTAAGTTTCAGACTATATGTGGAAAGTGAATGACAATGTACTTTGTACCTTTGAGCAAAGCATTTCCAAAAAGAACAAACAGAAAGACGCGATTAACTCTATGACAAGGAGTTGCCGAATTTTCTAGAATATGTTTCTTAGTAAACTTTCCCCACAAAAATAAAGATAACACAGACTATCGTCCCAAGAATGACAACATTAGTAGTTTCAGCAAATATATATGTGTAAATTCAAGTAAGAACAGCAGTTGTCACTTGAATTTTTCTGTTTCCAACCAAGCACGACACACTGCTTCACAACAGTTGGTGGGTTTCCATTAACCCTCAAATTGGACCCCCTGAAACTGCAAATATAAAATTACGCCTAATGCAAACACGTCAACTTTGAAAAAACATTCAACATTTAATGCAAAAAAAAGTTTTTGTGCTGGCATGAGGTGGTATTTCAGGCGATTAGAAAAAGCCATATTTGGCAAATCTGTAATGTGCTATGGCTGTGTGCTTGTCAGTGGGAACTGGCTCCCTCATGATGCAGCAGGAGCTCCAAGAGCTGGTTTTGTATTGCATAACTCTTCAAAAGTTGAGTGAATCATCAAGTTTTGAATCCCCAATTCCTCTGTGAAATTATGGCCTATCACCTCCCAGACATCCCTCATACGTGGCCGCTCCCACGTATGAGGGGCTTTCCTTTCTATTATACCTCGCAATACACGCCTATGTTGCCTTTGAATGGAAATAATGACGGCTAGTTTGGTGGCTGCAATAGAAATAAAGCTGCTAATGTTTTGAACATCCATCACCATGGTTACTGGGATGTTATCACCAGAGGAGAAGTCAGAGAACATCACGCAATCATCTCACAATTGTGTTTTATCAATAAATATCACATAAGTTTTGTGCAAATCTGTTATGGGAACCGATCTTATAACCAAGTCTCCAAATCTCAACCAACCAAACCGCAATCTTTCCCTAAACCTAACCAAGTTGTTTCCCTGACTAAGCTTTTAATCAAACCCTAACTATAGTGTTGTCACATCATAAAACTGATTTATTTTTCAACAGTTTTGATAGACGAACGTCATCCTGTCAGATCAGAAAACGTCTCTATCGTTCCACCAGATTCATTAAGCGAAAACAATCATATAAAGAGTAACATTGATTGGCTCTGCCTTTTATCCTAATGCTCAGTGATGCTGGAAAAATCAATGATCAGTTAATTAATATGATACAAGACCTCTAACTGATGCAGTGGTCTGACTACACTTTGACAAAGTGGTGTGTGTATTGTAACTAGGGCCGCAAAATTCTTCCTAAATGTGAATCATGGTTTTGCTCCCTAAGAACTGGAATCACAATGCTCTTAAATGATTCTTGCATAAAAAAATAAAAATGATGAATAAATAATTGTACTCTTAGATGCTCAAGTGAAAACTTGCTGTCTGGACCAGGCTTTAAACAGACGATGTTAACGTGAGACATATCCAAGTGCTTGACTTACATATAACAAATATTAAAGTTAAAAGTTAGACTTAAAAATGTCCTGTCTTTAATGCTGCTAAATATAAAAAATAGAATATGCAGTTACAGCTTTAGAATAAACACACTTACCATTACACTGTACACTCGTCTTAAGTGACTGTAAAACTGTTAACATCTCATTTCCTATAAATTCCTCACAATAAAAGTCTTACGTTGTTGTTGTTGTTGTTGTTGTTGTTGTTGTTGTTGTTGTTGTTTTAATTTAATAGTTATTATTGTAAAGCAGCCAATACAGGATATATTGGGTTTTTATTTGCAGTGACTTAACACCATTTCTATCCATCTGAAAGCGAACATGAAATAATAAAAAGAAGGCAGATATCAGAGAGTAAAAACATCAATGCTGGAGAGAAACTAAACTTCAAACCAGAGATTCAGTTAAAAGATTCAAAAGTTCTGAGCACACAGGCACTTTTTAAAGAGCTGAGCCGCGTCACACGCTCGTTGGAGGAGGGAGCTCCTGTCAGCTTCAGCTCAGCTACTTTGGGATCAACGTGTCTATCTTTGGTTTTTCAGGTGGATTACAATAATAGATTACAAAAGGAGAAAGCCTGCGACGTCCAGCGTCCCTCAAACCATCGCGGCTCATGGGAGGGAATATTTCAGAAACACTACTCCCTGAAGAAGGCGCAAGCCCATACACGAGTGTATTCGGATTTGGTGAGCATATTTAAGAAAAGGCTCAAAACATCTCTTTTTACTCTGGCCTTCGCTTATGGATAAAAAACCTTATTAGACGGGTTTACCCTTTCACGCCACTGCTCTTTTCAGTTGTGACATGATGTTGATTCATTGGCCATTTATTGATCTGTTGTCTCTGATATTGGATCTGTTAATATTATAGTTTTGTCTTACTTTCTCTTATAGTCTGCATACTTAATTGCTATTTTCTTTTTTTTATTATTTAGTTATTAATATTCTAACTCTATGAATCTTAGGCCTTTTATGCTATACAAACCACCCTGAGTGCCTGGACTTGGACCTTTTACACCACAGTTTTTTGGATATAAATTCCTCTTTTTCTTTTTATAGATTACACTTGTTTGGAGGATTTTTATTGCACCTAGAGTAATGCAGTAATGTAACGAGAGGTTGTTAACTCAATTAACGTCTCCGGTGTCGGTCACATTCCTCTCTTGGAGAATCCCATTGGTAGAGGAAACATTTAATAGCAAGTGCAATAGCTCCGCAGCAAATAAGTCAACACATGATTGCGGAAATAGGAGTAAGTGTAGTGTTGTCATGTAGAAATTAGACTGCATAGACGTATGAATCTTTTTTTTTTTTCTATTGATCGTACAGCCCTAATTGGCTGACTAGTGGAGGATGTGGGGTTTTTAGGTGTGAAGTTTGATGTCTTCAGTTAATATGTTTGTGTTGTCAGTGTTGATCGGGGTTGTTTGCGATCCTCTCCCCTCCTCTGGAAGGAAGCTGAGAAGTTGGACCGTTGTTATGGCGATAGTGGAACCAGTCTTGCCCGGGTGTCTGCGGAAACCGAGCGTTACCATAACAACGACGGAACTCTCCTCTAGAATGCTGCTGTGTTTAAGACCCCTCGAGACACACACACACACACACACACACACACACACACACACACACACACACAAGCGCGCACACACACACTGGCTGACTGCCAAACAGAGATGCAGCCCACATCCAAACCAGAACTCCACACGCTGAGAGTAGAAAGTTTCACATGATGAACCACAAATTATAAAACTTTATGACAAATTCTCTTTCAAACTTGTACTTTTTTAAAAACTCACTCTACACTTTCAAAGGATGAGCCGTCCTCTTTGTGCATATAAACTTGATGACTGCTTAGACACAAGTCCAACTCACTTCCCCCAAAAAACAGAACTACAGGGGGTCAGAGAGAGAAACAGAGGCTGAGAGAGAGAGAACGAAAGAGAAAGAAGGCAGGGCTCCATTAACCCTTCAATTGTACAAACTGAAACTGCAAATATAAAATACGACTAATAAAAACACATCAATTTTGAAAAAACTCCCATTTATCGCAAAGTATAAGAATTTCAGGCAATTCGAAAAAGCCATATTTTGCATATTTATCAGAAGTAAAATTAAAAGAAAAAACTTAAAACTTTTGAATCTGTAAAAAACAATGATTTTCAACTGTGTATATTTTTTCACCCTTTAAAACCTGACCAAATTGGTTTAATTTCTTTCAAAAACTACAAGAAAATAACATACAAATTAAGAGGAAAAAAAAATAAAAAAAAATACAAACAAACACAGAAACAACCTGAAAAAAATGAATAATTCTGTGAGATAATTTTAATTATCTAATAATTAATAACTAATTATTATGGTTACAAAAATACTTTTCTATAAAACAAAATTCTAAATTTATCAATTTCCTTGCAATATGCATGACATTTCTTACCAAGTTGCTCACTGTCTTTTTTCCATATTTTTGAAAGAAACTGAACCAATTTTCTCAGGATTAAAGGTTAGAGACTTGTGAAAGGCGTCTGAAAGCACTGATCCAGGTTTCAAAGGGTTAATACACAACATACTGACAGATCTGGTGTTTCCCGACATTGAATAGAGACCACTGGAGAAAGATCTAAAAAGATGTTTCTATTTCAGATGGTCATGAAAACTGGGGGGCGAGAGTGTCACTGTCGATGTAACTGGGAGATAAAAAAATAAAGACAGGAGGAGTTACAGATGGAAGCAGCGGGCTAACATACAGAGAGAGGGAGCATGACAGTGACAGAAATATTCAAGGATAAAGATTAAAGTCTCAAGTCTACAGAGAGTCTGAGAGGAGGGGAAAAGACCCTCCCAGAGTCCACAGGGGGTTGAGCCGAGTCAGCAGCAGCTCTGGGTGTCAGAACAGAGGGGATGCTGAAAGGAAGCTTCACTGCTACGACAACTCGAAAATGACAGATGGTGGGTTTCCATTAACCCTCAAACTGCGCCAACTGAAATTGCAGATATAAAATACGCCTAATGGAAACCGCAGTTTTGAAAAAAAAATGGCATTTGGTGTTACTGCATTGTAAAACTTTTCTAAAGTTGAGCAGATCATCCCGAAGTTTTGAATCCAAAATTCCTCTGTGAAATTGAGGACTATCAGCTCCCAGAGACCACCTCGCCTTTCCATTATCACTCCATAACACGCCCAGATGCCTTGGATTGTAAATGATGATGACTAGTACAGTGGCTGCAATAGAAATAAAGCTGCTAATGTTTTGAACATCCATCGCCATGGCTACTGGGATGTTATCGCAGAACATCACTCAGTGGAAACAGTCATTTTGGAATTATGTTTTACCAACATTTCAAAACTATCACTTCAGTTTTGCGCAAATCTGTAATGAAAACCCACCTAACAACCAATTCACAATGGTTTAGAGGAGATTTCAAAACATCAAGATTTATATTGTGTATCACAATGTAGCCTAAAAATATAGTGGAAATTTCCCAGCAAGACTATGACATGACACAGACTGCCATCCCAGGATGTTTCAGCGAGTATACGTATGTTGACATTCAACTGACCATGGCAGTTATGAGGAGAGCAAAGGAGGAAGGCTGTGAGGAGGCTGTGGTGAATAAATAAATCAGCATGTTTGACCTCTGTGACCAACAGTCAACACTTTAAACATGACCAACATCGCTTCCCAACTACAACCAAGTGTATCTCTTCCCTGTATGACAAAAAAGCTCCCCTAACCTCAACCAAGCACTTTTTTTTAACCAAACCACAATCTTTCCCCAAACCTAACCAAGTTTTTTTCCGTGGCTAAGCTTTTAACCAAACCTTAACTATAGTGTTGTAATATCTTAAAACTTTTCAACAGATGTGAAAGACAATGAATGCCTTCTGCTACAACGACTCGAAACTGACACACATGAAACTAAAAAGCAGGAACTGCAGAAAAAAAGAATCCTGCATGCACACACGAACTCACCAAACTAATTAGAGCCATATTAACACAGATGAGCAGAAACTACTTGGATCAATGAGATGATTTCTGATTTTAAGTGATTTGTGTATAATATGCTGCTTGTTATGGAGGAAAGCAATTAAGTGCATGGCTAGCCTAAGGGGCAGCAAGTTCCCAAGTGGTGCTGAAGAGCCTATGCTCTGCATATAATCCATCTCAGAGCTTTTTGTCTTTGGTTTCCTCCTCTACTCGCCTGCTGTTCAATGTGCAGCTTAATTTCACAGCAGGGCTGCCTCGGGGTTCATTTCAGTTTCGATCCCGGTTACAGTTCTGATGCACGACTCGCTGTTGGTGGTGTATCATTGCTGAATGAGGTAGGAAACCCGTGACACACATACACAGTGCAGCGTAGACCTGCGTGTTTGCTGCTCGTGATGAACTTTCCGCCTACATTTGAAAACCCCACAACCTCTCCATCGTGACTTAGTGTCAGCTGCACCAGAGGAGAAAGAAAACAAAGAGTGGAGGCGAGCGTCAAGTGAGGAATCCTCCTCTCTCCACCTAAATCAGAGCTTGGCTGGGTGTGTTTCAGCACCACGGACAGCAGCCAGCAGCTCTCAGGCTTACTTTTAATCTTTAAGCGTCCCCACATCGCGTGCTCACAAATACAACTTGAGGGAATCAGGATTTTTGTGTGTGCCATTGTGTGTACCATTTATTTCATGGTGAACCATATGTACAAACTTTACTGGATAAATAATTTATATTTAGGGCCATTTTGTTCGCGTGTGGTGGGGGCATGTTTGCATACATGTGCACTAAATGCTGCTCTTCCTGCACTGCATGGTTAAACTCGCCCACACAGAGAATAATATATGAAGCAGCTCAGCCGGGCATGGTTAACCTGAGCACTGACATTAGCTCATGATTACAGCTTGTAAATGTGACAGCATGATCTCACAGGCTTGCTTGAACTCTCCTTGGGTCTTCATTCCATTATTTTCTCTACTCACAATTACGATGGTTTTATAATAGGAAATTTCCCATCAATAACCCAATTTACCCCCACAAATACCATTTATGAAATGCTTATATGCTTACATGCAGAATCATGACACGGGATGTAATTACTGTCAGTCACAAAGTTAGAAATTAACCCTAAAAATTTGTCAAAAAAACAAATAATAATAAAAAATATATAATAAGATAATAGTAAGAAAAAGTAACCAAACAATCAAACACAACAAAGAAAACTACAAAAAGTTCTTAAAAATCCAAATAATTTTGTAACATTTTTTTAAGTATGTAATTATGATAATCATAAAGATAGTTTCCCTGGCTTTTTTATGACAATTTTGTAAATCTACTGTTGTCTTGTTTGTTGAACATTTCTTACCAAGTTACCTTTCCTGTTTTGTTAACAGGTGAAGTATACTAACATGTGCAACTGCTAAAAGTAAATGATAGTTACTAGGAACAAAACAACTGAATATATAATGTTTTACCATCAATTTCTGACACTGTTTCCATGCTTCCCGCTGTAATGCTGCCCTGAAATTTCACGTAAACGTCACAACACAGCAACTCGGGTATCATCGAAATTTCCCAATTTCTCACCAGTAATTACAGCTTTGGAGGGCCGTTCACGTGCTTGTAACTCATAAATAAGGTAAATATGATATTTCCGGGGAGCACGTGGAGGCAGCAATATTGCTTATTACAAATGAACTGCAAAGTTGGATTTAGCACCATGACAGCTTCAGCACTGGTTGCTGCTGTAGGAAACATTTTAATTTGCCAGAACATGCCATAATGATAAATGTCTGTTCAGCCGATTTGCATCATATCAAACTTGTTTAGGCTCATGTTCTGGACCAAACCAGCAAAACCAGAAATCTGCCCAACTCTAACATAAAATTCCACTCTGCTGTAGCACGCAGTAACTGTCAGCAGTTTCCACAGCAGAACACTGACCTGGTTAGGTTCCAGTGTCTGGGGAAACATGCTGGAGCTCTTCCCAATTAGATGTTTTCTCTTCTGAGAATAGCTCTTATTTTACAGGAGCTGTATGATTAAAGCCATAAATCTGGGTCAGTAAACATTCTGTCAGGAATGGTAAGTTACTTAATGCCTCACTGCAATTGTTTCACATTTTCAAAGCCTAAATCCAGACAGCATATGGTGACCGAGCAGGTAGAGGGTCTGTGTTTTGGTCAAGGATGTTTCAGCTAAAGACAGGGCTGAGCATGGACACTAGCTGGCAGACTGTAATGCTGATCAGAGCTTCATTTCCAGGCAGGAATAATCTATCCATTAAGACAACCCATACTGGACCCAGGAAAAGAACCATAGCTTTATTAATGTACTCTGCATCCTGATGTAGTTTCCTAGACTACCTACCCTGTAGGTCTATTAGCCATGGATCAATATCAATAAAAAGATGTGTCAGTGCACACAGTTTTTCCTTTCAAATCATCTGTCCATCAATCTGTACAAACAGCCATTTTATCAAAATGAACATCTAATCAGTCGTCCATTTATCCAAATGTTTGAGAGGAAACTACACAGCAAACGTTTCACACTAAGTGAAGCAGAAATCAGAATTGTACTCGACTATAGGGATGGGTGATATACTGAATATTATTGAGCTATCAGGGCTTTCAGGGCTGGTTCTCCTGCTCTCTCCTACGACTCTGTGCCTCTCAGACACACACACAAAGCAGGGCTTTTGCAGAGCTTCGATCGTGGCTATTTAGTCACATTTTGCAACCATGGAGCACCAGTGCAAGTTGCAAGTATTAGTAATATATCAACTGGAGAGCTGTTAGTTTGTTGCCAGCTCACAGTGAATGAATCCTCATGGTTAAAGGCGGCACAGTATCCCTTTATCAGTCTGATAATGCTAAAATACAACTGTTGTATTTTGTACATCTGCAGACATGATGCAGCAGCACAGATGAAGAGAGACTCTCTTCTGCTTAGAAATGGTAAATTTACAGCTCAAAGCAACTTAATTCATTCATTCAGTCTCATTCACAATTTTGTCTGATATCTGGGGTCGTCAAAAAATGTTGTGCATTTCTGACCCGTCGTTAGCAACGTTAGCTTGTTTACTATATTTCAGCCATTCTGCGCCTCATCTTTGAAATTCTCTCCCACAAACCATCAAAACCCAACTCAAACTCACCTTTTTAAACTTGTGTATTCTGTCTAACTGACTCTGAACTTTTATGTATTTTTTAAATTTATCTTTTTCCTGTCTTTTATCCACTTTATATTGTTTACTTTGTTTGGTGACATATATGATATGTGTTTTTATGTTGTTTTATTGATGTTGGTTTTTTAAAGGTGACCTTGAGTGTCCTGAAATGAAATGTATCATCATTAGAATTATTATTATTATTATTATCATTATCGTTATTATTATCGTTATTATCATTATCATTATTATTATCATTATTATCATTATTATTATTATTATTATTATGAATGCTTTCATGCTGAACATCTTGCTAAACACTGTTCAAACTTTAAACCTAAAAGAAAATCATTGGATATTATTATTGAACAGCCAAATCAGATTTAACTGGCAATTCTGAGTTGGCCCCACTGGTTGATAATGTCATTGTAAGTGTTAAAATGCATTGCAGAGCTGAAACACTCGTTTGAACTGTATCAGTGAGACTCACTGAAGCTTTGCACAGGAAAAAGGAGAGAAGAGAGAAAGAGAGTGAGAGAGGGGCACCAAGGGAGTGGAGAGAAATACTGTATAATACAACACACAAATGTCTAAAAACAGACTAAATTAGCAAAGAGAATCTGTGTGATGTGTGCTTGTTAACTCGTTGCCTTGAGATGGGATTAAAAGGCCGAGCTAGCACCCTGAGGAGAAGAGGAGGGGGAGACGGAGGGGAGGAGCGATGCGGTGAGAGCAAAAGCAATCATCTTGATTTGCTGTCAGTTTCCATGGACGATGTGGATATTTCAGCATTGAGAATAATCGTTTGCCAGTGGGAGAGTCATGAGAGAACAGGGAGGGAACTGAACTCCTCTGAGACGTACAGTAGCTGCTCGTATGTGAAAGCTTCAGGCTGCAGCATCAGCAGGCTTAAACAGAAACACTGATATAAGTCTCAGAGGGAAAAGGGGCATAGAGACCCATGATCACACATGTAAGTTTCATTTCAGACTCTAATATTAGCTTTTCTCTTGGAGCTGCATAACAAGTTTAGACTTTCTTACAGAAATTTAAAGTTTTGTTTTGGGTTTTTTATGCAGGACTGAACACAGTTAATGACTGAACTTTAATATGGATACAGTGTACTCGCAAACATTTTCCAGGCTTAACAAAACTTTAATCATGGAAATTCCCTTGAGTTACAGCTTATGGAAAAGCATTGGATTTTGTTTAAGTAATAATCTCAAAGACTTTTTAATAACCCTCTGTGGTACACATAATGATGAAGAAATATTTTATTTTTATTTATTTATTCTTCATGAAATAGAGTAAGTAGCCAGGTTTTTGTCATGATGCCACTATGTTTTAGATTTTAAAAAAACAACACAAAAATGATTTATTTTCAATATACTACATGCAAAGTAGATTTTTATTTATTTAGTTATTTAGGTAGGTAGTTAGTCATTTAGTTATTTATTTAGTGATTTATTTTTGATGATCACAGCCGAGGATATGTCAGTGATTAGCAGCAACATTGACTGTGACAGTGCACATGGTGTAAATAGCAAAAAATAGATGAACACAGCTAAATAAAAAAAAAAGAAAATTGAAAAGCGCGTAAAATGCCTCAAACAGTCCCAAGGGTTAAAGTCCTTTCAAAATAAGAGCGAGACTTTTTGAGATACACCTGACATGTGACATTTGACAGATAGACAAAGCCCGGCCCAAAGACAAGAGAAACAAATGACATGAGAGAGGTCATTAAAGTGTGTTTAAAGATGTCTGGCAGGTCGCTCCATCATCTGGGAGGAGCCCTGATCAGGAGGCAACCCACCGCCTCTCCTACTGGATCTCTCCAAATGAAAAGACACAACAGTGACAGATGAGCACGAACACCAGCAGCCAAATGAAAAGCCGGGTCAGGATAAATAGGTCACAAGAGAAAAAAGTGGAAAACAGGTGAGAAATAAAAACAACAGGCAAAGAAAACAAAAGGTGCAAGTGCTTGACATAAGAAGGACATCCTCAACACGTGTGTCACTTTGACTGTGACCCACTTTTATCACTGTGTGAGGGATGTGCCATGGCCTGTGTGTGAGGGATGTGCCGTGGCGTGTGTGTGAGGGATGTGCCGTGGCGTGTGTGTGAGGGATGTGCCGTGGCGTGTGTGTGTGAGGGAGATGTGCTGTCGCGTGTGTGTGTGAGAGATGTGCTGTGGCGTGTGTGTGTGTGTGTGTGTGTGTGTGTTTCTCCTGCCACTGACTAACATCTTAACACAAGTGAGTTCTGTGACAAACCCACTCTGTTTTATGCGATTATCTGCAGAATGTTTTCTTTACTCCCACAGACTTTTCAAAAACCTGTGGGACTTTTAAAGATGTTTTTAATGGCAGTTGTGATTAAGAACAATTTAAAAAAAAATAAAAATTGAAGGAAAGTTTACCCAAATGTTTATGTTTAAAGTAGACTTTAAAGCAATGATCTACTTCAAATGTTAAAAAAACATTAAACTTTCTTCTTCTATCCTGATTCTGACATTGATGCAAGAGACATTCAATAAATTATTTTTAAAATAATATATATAATAATATTTTTAGATTTTACAATGCAAAGTTTGAAAACAATAATTCACAATATCCTGCTTTCTATGTCTAAGCATTGTAAAGACTTTTGAAAGAATGATTTAAGACATTTTAATGCCAATTAAGGCCTCATTTTTAGATGAATTTATGTAATGCCTTTTAAGACTTTTAAAGGATCTTCAGAGACTTTGAAGACATCACGTTTCAAATAGTATTCGGATCAGGTTAATGGGGAGACATCAGTATCTTGTGTTAATTTTTACTGTATGCACACAATTTTCTGTTTCATCTCATTTTTAACCAGATGTAACCAAATATTTTTGAACATACACCCGAAACCAGCAGAACGATTGGTAAAAATGAGACCCATTAGCAGGTGTACTTCGTAACGAGTGCGTCTGGGATGTCTGTTCATTTGTCCGTCTGTCTGTCTCTGTGCCTGTCTGTCTGTCTGCGTGTGAGTGTGTGTGTGTGTGTGTGTGTGTGTGTGTGTGTGTGTGTGTGTGTGTGTGTGTGTGTGTGTGTTGTCTGTGTGTGTGAGAACTGAGTGCTGTGCTGTGCAGCCCTGGGGGAGGTGAAGCCGCATTCAGGGACCTCTATGGGCGCCACAAAGCTGCATTCATCCAGCTGAATAGCTGTTTTCTACAACCAGGCACTAGTCATCCCAACTCCATTGGAAGGCCTCTATGAGTTACCACTCTCCCTGCCTTGGTATGCAAAGCCTTATCCAGCAAAAAAACACAAATGGCTGGATTAACAAAAGACACAAAACACACTTACATGAAAACACTGAGGGAATACGTGACTCTCCAGTTTCTGAGGATGGACTCTCAATTCTCATCCCTGTCTTAATAGATTAAGGATTTTCTGTTTTCTTTCATCTTTTCATTTGTGTGCCTGCTCAGTCATTACTTGACTTTCATATGCCATGGATAATTTACTGTCACTGTGAAGACAAAGTACAGCAGCATTTTGCATGTGACATGCAGCGGGACGTCACAGCGCTGGTTACACAGACGGACGTTTCTCAGTGAGTGTTTCGATGTAAACACCTCGCTGTTGGATCTTTTTAAGCCCGGTCACTACAATGTTGAAACTGTACGTTTCTGAAAAACACAAATATGTTACATTTGTATGTTTCATAGATATATGATATCAACATCTCTGAGGTGATGTAATATATGTTTTGTTTGTCTTTGTTTTTCTTGAACGTAATGGAGCGTATCTTTGGTTTTCAGGAACATACAAGCAGAAATGAATCATATCAAAGTGACTCCATATACAGTATAAGCTGACTGTCATCTGGAGGAGAGGAGGGTGGATGGCGTGACACTGTGGCAAGACACCTGCCAAGATGCAGACCACTGTTCCAGACCGACAAACTACAAAATTGTGATTTAGTGAGTCATTGCCGTGTGTCCAGCCGCCTTTCAGCCATGAAACATGGCTGCTTTGTGGCTATCTGTCCCTGTTTTTTCAGCAGCTGTTTAGGCATGAAAAGCTGCGGGGACTGTGCCCACCAAATAGGTGATATATGATCTTTTCATAGCCATTAACCAGATGGTTTTTGTGCCTAAACCTAACCACACGGTAATCACAGTGTTGCTGAAACGTAAAGTTTCAACGCATCCCTTAGATAATAACTCCGGGTTGGAATCAGAGGTCCCAGCATGTGCAATATTATCATGATACACAAGTCACAGAACAATATTAAAGTGATTTTAAACATGTTGCCATATACTAAGTATTACAATAAAATATATTGTGAATAAATATATTCGGATTTATTACCTTTTTCTCAAGTGCATATTATGTCCCAAAAGGAAAAGTTTGTTACGTCGAATAAGATAAAGATTTCAGTCTGTTCATCCCACTTAAATTATTTTTATATAATAATGTATCTATCGAACCAACAAAGCAATTGATTTATATCAGTCCAGCAGGCCAAAAGTGTAATTTGTAATATTAATAATTTAAATAATAAACAAAGTATAATGTGCAACTTATTCGTGATTTGCAGAGACATACAATGTCAACATTTTTTCTGGCGATTGGCTCGATAATTTTACAGAATAAAATCACAGACTGTATGCCGGGAACTCGCTGTCTTCACTAACAGATAAATAAGTTCACATATGCGGGCGTCTCTATGATTGCAGCTGTGCTTCTCACAGAGATAATATTAAATGGCTGCTGGCTGTAACCAGAGTCGAATGTTTCAGAGTGTGAAAAATCACAATCCTGCATCATGCTCCACGTAAACACTAACTGTTTCGTGTGATTTAGTCTAATATTTATAGTCGCCTTCCCACACTGTTGCGCTGTCGGATTCTGGTGGTGTCGTCTTTGTATCATGTCTGCCAAATGCACTGTGAAGCCTCGTAAACTGTGAGGCAATTCTGATTTTGATGTTAAAAGGCTGCGAGCCGAGTAAATCAAGACGCCTCAGCATGCAGCCACAGCTGGAGTCCACTGAAGGTATCAAGCAGAAGAAAAAAACACACACGGCCTCTCATTCAAATTCAGGTAATGTCTCTTTCCAATTAACAGAGTGCCGGAGTCATGATTCCCCACATTGACTTCCTGTCAGCAGAGTCCCTGCTCCCTCCCACTGCAGCTTGTGTAGAGTTTTGCCTGATAGGTCACTCGGAGAGGCCCGAGCAGCTGTCAATCGATAACTCCGACTGTCCAGGAGGAAGGTCTGGCACCTCATTTGAATTCTCTATGCTAATTTTGTTGGACTGTGCAAGTTAGGATTGTTTTTCTCACTATGCTTTCACTGGTCTCAGGAGGACGTTCAATCCAAAAAGGTTACAAAAGTTTACGCCAGAGTTCATTAAAAATATAAAAATCTCACTGTTTTCTAAAAGTAGAGGACATTGGGTGATCTTTACCCAATAAAGGAGTCTAGACACTATTACTACTACACTTCTGCTGGGAAAAGAATTGTAATTATCTTCTGATGAGCACAGAAATCAAGAGAGCATGTGAAGAACTGGACTGATGTGACTTCAATGGGATTTCCCGAGGAGCCTATTGAACATGACCTGGGGTCTCATTTATAAAACAGAACGTAGGATTCATACTGAAAGTGTACGTGTGGACAAATGTAAATATTCATATTTATAAAAAGCAATGCGCAATTTCCTTTCGTAAATCCCAAATTAACTTGGAATTGTCCACATGTGGACCGGCCTTATGTCTGAAAGTCGGAGATTCGAATGATCCGTCGGAGACCCTCCGTTGACTGACTTTTTGTAAATAAGATGTGGGAGCTGTAACACTGACAGCTGACCACAAGACACAGGACGTGGTGGGGAGAAAGTGCTGCGCAATAAATCAGCACAGACGTGACAACTGGAGGTGTCAGTGACAGAACTGGACTTGTGCACAACACGGCCAGTTTGGATGACTGAACTTTTTCTAAGCTTCTGTAACAAGATCACAAAACACGTAAACTGAGAAAACTGCTATAACACACAGCACTCAACAACAGAGCAGTGCTGCCCAACTGGTGGGTTGCGGTCCAACAGTGAATCACTTCTGAATGGACCACAAGTGACTCGCAATGATGTCAAGTTTGTGAAAAATATACTTTACTTTGAAGTACAGTAAATTTGCAGCACAGAGCTTTTATTTTGACATGTGGTTTCCTGCTGATGACTGAGAGTTTTTAGAACAGTAACTATTTTATTTCCCTCTTCTTGGTATTTTGTGGCCCTTTTTTGTTGTTTGTTTGTTTGTTTTTCCAAAAATAAGAATAAGCTTAAGGGACTGATATTTAGTTATCATTGGAGCGGGGTAGCTGGTTTTATTTATTTTATTTTTTTATTTTTATTAACCGTCCCTCAGGCTATCAAGATCTTTCGTTGGGCCTCCCTGAGTGACTCTGTGAGAAATTCACGAAACGTTCATCCCACATGATGTGTTCAAGTACTGTTAGAAATTTGAAAATCCAACAATGATTTCAGTTTTTACAGTTTCTGGCTGTAATAAATGGTGTAATTTTGGCATTTTTTTAAATTTTGTGGGCCCATGGGTTTTTAAGGCATGTTTTTCTTTATCAATCACCAAACATTTTAAAAGAAAAACAAAAAGCAAAATCGCAAATGCCCCTAATGTCTTTAAATCCTAGAAACACCCTGGTTTTAACTTATTGCACTTTTTTCTTGTTATATGTTCTTACAGCATTCTGCTTTCAGCCCACATGTTACTTACATTTTGTCTAATCAATGGAATATTTGGTCATTTCTCTTATGTGCGGACCTCAAGCTAATGACTGAGGAGAAATGTGGACCCGGTGGCTGCACCAGTTGGGAGCCTCTGCAATAGAGGACAAAAAAGCACGAGGATGGATACAAATGCAAGACAGCAGTCAGCAATGTTCCAAAATAGGCGTTCACGTGTGTGGCACGGAAATGACTGTGTGCACTAATAGATATAGGAGGGGGGGGCCAGGACGAGAGGGAGGGAGACAGAGAGAATAATTGAATGGTGGATCATTGGCTAATGGCCCTTAAACCACCAACTCTCATCTGAAAACATTCAGTCATTATACTGCGATATAATACTGGCTGATAAATCACAGCTGTCCTGCAGAGTCACCTGTGCTGTCCGTTAAGTCAAGTGTGTAGGGGGATATATTTACAGGAATGGAATATAACGTATTAAGTGTGTTTTCTTGAGCGTATATTCACCTGAAAATAATAAGTGTTGTGTTTAGAACGAGCTGTTTATATCTACATATGGAGCGGGTTCTAGTTTATGGAGATCGCCATGTTGCACTGCCATGTTTCTACAGTAGCCCAGAATGGACAAACCAAACACCGGCTGAATGGGGCCTTTTGCATTTTTTCCCGTCAGCCACCGTAAGTAAGAAGTCCAACTGCATTAAGCAGCACCAGAGTTACACTGACTTTAACATGATAATAATAATAATAATAATAATAATAACTTTAGTGAGGACACATAAAAAGATCCAGAGCATATAACATTAAAACAGAAAATTGTCTGTGTACAAAATTACAAAAGGTACAATAAAAACCTTTTTACAAAAAACAACGACAAACCAAACAGGAAAACTACGTTATTCAAGTTCATACAAAAAAAGACAAAATTCAAGCGACTGAACCCACAAACAAACTGGAGCACCAGACACTCCTCAGTCCGGATGAAAACCAGACTGAAATCAGCTCAAGAGTTGGTCTAAAGGTTCTAAAAATAAAATTTTGTGAGACAGAAGGTCTGCACATAGATCGATATACAAGATTTCATATTTAGGCAGAGCAGCTAGACACATCAACAAACATTTGGCTGGCACTACACCATCATGGAAGCTTAAGAAGCAGCATCACGCCATCATTATAGTCCACGTAAAGTCTCTGCACGTTGCTTTTCCTAGAGTAACCCCACAGGTTGGCAGTATATGACGGGGTAAAAAATGCTAGATAAAGCTATTTTCACGTTCACTGAGCACATGCTGAATTTACATGCAAGCACATTAGCTTGAGCAACACTATCTGTCAGATAAATCAGCAACAATATGATGGCCAAGATTTTTAGTCTCATAACACACTTTAAGAGCAATATCAGACCAGAAGAATTCAGGAGATATTAATTTTCTGTCTTCTTCACTTCTAACAATCACAATGTCAAAATCAGCACCATGAGTGTGAACGAATCTTCAGCAGCTGCTGTAGACCAGCATTATAATTCATCAGGTCGGTTGGTTTTGGAGAGGAAAAAACCTTTGTGACTAATTCAGCTTCTGGTAAAAACCTCCTTTCGGATCTCATGTTTTCCGAGAAAAGCAGGGACCTCACATTACCATGTGCTGGACTAGCCGCCTGCAGCGACGCGCCAAATTACATCTGAACAACAAGAATTTTTAAGGTGAAACTGCGTTATTCAGTGTTTTTTACAGTTTAAATCACATGGTTTGTTTGTTTTTGAACAGACGAGACTTCTGCAGATAATTCGTCTCACATTAAAAACATCCTGAACGTCTGGATCTGAAAACATCAACACACATTAACTGATGAAAGAAAAGGGTCAACAGCATTTCGTGGGCGAGCTGCCCATCTCTGAGATGCCAAACTACATTGGAGATTTACTGTTTTGTAACAAGAAACTGCTTAATTCAGTGTTTTACTGGTTTTAATCAGCTGGCCTGTTTGTTTTTTAAATGAGGAGACCTCTGTGGATAATTCGGCTCTCAGGTAAACAAACAAAAAAAACAAAACTATGAATACAGATCTACTGCTATTTTTAATTGATCAATATGTGGTTTTTTGAGCACACCCCCCATCCCTTTTACATCCACCATCACACAAGTGCCATAAACAGAAAGTATGATTGTCAGCAGATATTTCAGTTGTATTGTAACGCTGCTACTGCGATAAGTATAAACTGATTTTATTTCATGTTCAAATGAAGCTTTTAACTTCAAATTTTTGTTGTTTATTTTTGTAGTTTTACTACGTTGCTGTAATAAGCTGAATTGTAATTTTTATATTTACTGTGACTGGCATTGTTAACGTTCAGTCATAAAACTAATCTGAAGTGGAATCATGATGATATTACGAATTTATAGTGTTCAGTACTTATATGCTTGAAAGGGTGGATTTGAGAGCAACTTCTGAAGACATATTTTAGCTTTTATATTAGCTTTTTTAAAAAAAGAAGCAAATGATGCTGTAAGTGGAAGTGTGATAAGAGCCATGTAAAAAGATTTTTGTTTACTGTGTTATTTTGTAAAAAATAAAAAATAAAACAGCCTTATTAACTGTTTAGATGCAGACATTGCAGAGCCATTAAACTGTTCAGCATAAACACTGGATTGATTTCAATAACTCAAAAAAAGACTGTATTATCCAAGTAAACAAGTAAACACAAGTATGGGATTGGGGCTTGATATTAGCAGATACTCAATATCAAATGATCGCAACATCCCAAGTTACAAAGTCAGATTAGAAATACCATAGATAATATATGATATGAAATATCATAAACGACCAGGGTGTCACAAAAATGCCCACTCTGCAGCACAAACACGTATCTCAAAGGTAATACTCCAAGAGCTTGTGGGAATATTATAGACAGAGCACAGAAAAAAACCCATCACAAAGTCCTTTAAACTCCCTGCAGAGTTGCACAGACCCACAGGCGTCCCCTCAGAAGTGCTACACAAGACTACGATCTCATTACAATTTATCACGGAGGAAAAAGCAGCAGAGTGAATCTCCATGACCAAATCATCATTAAACATGTGTATTAAAGCGCTCAGCTGGACATCCTGCCTTCCAGCGCCACATTAGCTCGGTCCTGTGCACAGGACATCCAGTACAAACACACACACACACACATCGCCGGACACTGCACCAAAAAAAATAAACATGGATGTACTCACCCACTCCTATTTTCTCGTCCTCCGTCGGCGTCCACATGATGTCCCCGTGCACAAAGAGCAAAATCCCCAAGAAAGTATAATCACCCGGTGCGTCGCTGCATGGAGATCCTACGGAGGTTTCACCGGGGAGGAGGGGAGACAGAGGGGGAGGACCAGAGAGGAAAAGTTTACTTCAATTACTCAGGATGATGGAAAAAAAATAAATACTCTTCAGTTGTTTTAAATGATGTGATGAATTGTTTCATATCCAGTCAGGTTTGGAGTGACGCATGGCGCAATGTGTGTGTCCATCTCTGCTAAAATCCTCATGCAAAACATGGAAAATATAAGATGCTCCACGGTGATATTAGCAGCGTGAGGTCAAGGCTTCCGTACTGTTTACCGCAAATCCCTAAAGGACGTTGGTGCTGTGGAAAAAATACAACGATGAGGACAGCAGGCAAACTGCTATACCACGGAGGTGTAATCAAAGTATAGAGAGCGCGCAACACTTCGAGTCCACATTGGAAAACGATTAAATCATTGTAAGTTTGTCCCCGTCGCGTCTCGCCTTGCAGTGATCCCCTTCTCACCAGTGCAGCATCTCTCAGCCTCTCCAGCTCGCTCTTTGCTTAGTTACGCACGCATTTCTCCCGCCGTGGCGTTTGTTGTGCAGCTGTCAAACTTGTGAGGAGAAAAGACGATGAGGAAAAAAGACGAGAGTCCCGTCTGCGCTCAGTGTCCGTGCGAAGCGACCGGGAGAGAGTCGTGCGCAGCCGGCAGCAGCAGCAGCAGGGAAGCCTACATCAGTTTAAGAGGATCAGCGAATGAAAAGCCCACAGATAGAGAGTGTTACATGGCCAAGAGAGGGAGATAATGTGCGTGTGTGTGTGTGTGTGTGTTGGGGGAGTGTTGGTCCGATGCGCCACCCGACAGTGAAAGGTTATCATTTGTGACATGACGCGCGCCTACAGTAGTTAATCCTTAATGTACAGTATGGCACAAATACGCACGGCGGATGTAAAAAAAAATTGGAGCAACCGCAGTAAATACTTTCTGGCATATAGCATGTATGGCTGAGTACTCTAGTTGCACAAAACACATTTTCAGCACACAAGCAGAAACACACACACATAGCCTGCTGCACAAAGCCATATAATCCGTATTCACAGGCACACACACATTACCTTAAATGACTCATGAAGCCATCATCACCCCACAACATGACACCACAGTGACATAATTTCATGCTGTGAGAGAGTGATTTAAAGTCCCATACAGATGTATGTGTGTGCATATGCGCAGAGACAAGCACGAGGAGTTTTTGTTGTGTGTGTTGTGCCACCGTGTGTACATTCACAGCCAACACACACACTATTTTACATTATTTTATCATCCTGCTGCACACAGCTTTTTAAGACATAGTGATCTCATCAAGTCATGAAAATCTCACACACTGTAAAACCTGACAAGTTGATCTTATTTGAAATTCTACTGGATTGCCTTGAAAATGAAATTAACTAATAATCTTAATTTATGTTTACTTTATTAAGTTTTCTTAAAATGTAGGAGTGTTCACTTATTTTTGAGAGGCCGTTGCATCTTAAAAATGTCAAGTGAAATTACCTTGTTCCTTTAAGTGTTTACCACTTTAGTAAATCAAATTAGTCTGACTTTACTTAATCATGAGAAAGGATTAGGCCAATAAAGTTACGGGAACTGCGAGAAAATACTACTATGACTGAATAGTTTGCAACAAACAGCAGAATAAAACTTGTTGTTATATTATATTATTATTTTTATCATATTTAAAATTATGTGCCAGGAAAAGAGAAAATAAATATTTTGGCTTTAGTTTTGAGGCCAACTTTTTCTTTGGGGTTGAATTTCGAAGTTAACAGTCATCTTAAAGTTAGTTAGTGGGTCGGTTGGTTAAATTTGAAGTTGCTCTGACGCTGCAGCGCGGTGTCCACCCCGATAACCGCACACCTGAAGGAGCTTTGCCCCAAAAAGCGATCTTGACAGCGGCAGTGGTGTCAGGCAGACGCCCCGCTTAACACTGACAGACGCACAAGCTAGCTTGTAGTCGCAAACTGTAGCAAGTTGGTGGAAATTATCGAATATTTCGACGTATTTGGCCGATTTACCATTTGAGGTTTGGCGGAAATGTTGTCCCGGGTCCAGTGTATCATGTGGTTGTCATCGACAGTTGCTAGTACAGTAACTCCGGGTATTTATCCACCAATATGTCAGCTCCTCCATGCTGCCTGGTAGGGCCAAATCTGTGGCTGCAACCGTTTCCGCTTCCCCTCTGCCGCCTTCCTCTTATTTAAACGAACGGGCGAGTTACCGCGCGGCGGTATGAAAGCTAACGCATTTTTCAGAAGAAGGAGTTCAAATGGAAAAATCCACGAGAAAAGAGAAAGAAAATAAAAAATACATACAATATATACTATAATAGGATACCGTAATAATGCCGAAATTAACCAGCTGATTAGAAACAGTTTCCGCTTTCCTTCTGCCGCCTTCCTCTCGTTTAAATATATAGAGAGGAGGCGGCGAGTTGCCGCGCGGCGTAGTGAAAGCTAACGAATTTCCCCAAAGAACCAGTTTAGATGAGAAAATAAAAAAATTAAAAAAAATTAAATATGAGCTAACATAAGGTGCCGTGGTAATGCCGAAATTGACCAGCTGGTTAGCATTAGTTTCTGCTTCCCTTCTGCCGCCTTCCTCTTATTAAATATATAGAGGGGAGGCAGCGAGTTGCCGCGCGTTGTTGTGAAAGCTAACGAGTTTTCTAGGAGAATAAGTTCAAATGGAAAAGTCGATGAGAAAAGAGAACGCAAATTTAAAAAATAAAATCAAATTTGAGCTAACATGGGGTTCAGTGGCAATGCCGAAATTAACCAGCTGGTTAGCTAAATGTAATTTAAAGAGTTAGCTGGAGTTAGCTTAACTAGCCAGCTGTTAGCTAAATTAGCCTACCTCTGTGGGTTCAAACGTCAAAATAGCCGTTAGCATCCGGCTAGCGCAAACGGACAAATTGTAACTTTACACTGTAACTACAAGGTAGATAACGAAGCAGAGAAAAGTTAAACTGATGAACTGAAGTACTTTTTTCACTAAACTAATATGTTAATATGTCTTTTGCAACAAGTAGTTCCGATCTGGCAATCTGAAGACATTCAGCACGCGCTCTAATCATGGATGTATTACAAGGAAGTAATGAAGCACAGAAAACTCTTTTTCCGTGTTTAGAAAAGTGTAAAATACCCGGATCTACAGGCCCATAGAGCGTGCGTGGAAGTGATTAACGGCAGCCGAACGCGGCCGAATGTACCCGAGTGTACCCGAGCACTGACTTTGACTCACTGGCTCGCTCACACAGATGACCCGAGTGCTCGAAGCGAACAGCGCAGGTGCACGAGCATTCCTCTCGTAGTAGCTTAGCTTATTAGCAACAGCAGCTAATCGGCGGTATAAGGACAGCGCTGTCGGTTTTAATATTTACGTGAGTATCAGATAGTGGTATATTTATCTCTCTGTGTACACACACAGAAATATACATACAACTCATCAGGAAATCAAATCGTAATCACGACCGGAGAAATCAAATTAACAGAACCTGAACGTGTTGTGCCCATAAAAAGGTCATAAAAGGTGGTGCTTGTAATATTGCCCCGTGTTTTATTACACAGCTCATTTTTTAAAAATACTACGTTCAGTACCTCTCAGTATCTGTTTCTCGAGCTCCGCTGCTCACTGATAACCGGCAGTTTGAATACAGACCGTAGACCGTATATACGGTCTCTGACAGACACGGTAAGACGTCCATATTACAGCTTTACAGCCAGCAGCGTATGGATGTGATGTAAAATGGTAAAAATGATGAATTGTGATTAAAAACTGATGAATTACAGTAAAAATATCCGTCACTACGGCCGGTACGAGGCCTGCGCTGTCAGAAACATGCGCGTTCTCGCGGTAGAGTCCCGCGGGTCCGATGCGCGTTCATGTTATGTCCGGAGAAACACCGCATTTTACGTCTTTAGGACTCAATGTTTTTAATAATGGCTATAAAAAATGCGTTCTGAAAAGTCAACTTGTCTCAAAAAAAATTATCCAGTGATTTAAGGAGGTCTCTTTCCCGATGTTAACAAACAGGGAAAAGTCTTTCTGGGCCGTCATGGATGTATCACGTGACGCTGTAGTTCCACTTTCGGCCACTTATGTAAATTTTGCTTCAGAGGGCGGCGCACTTCCTGAGGGCTTGGCTCAAATCGACGCTACTGCCTTAGTACCAGTAAGATCACTCCGCGACCTCCAAATGACAGCAACAGGAAACACGATGTTATCGCCGCACGATCATTGAGCCATTATAAATGTACATATTATAAAATAACACGAAGACGACATTATTCAGCATAAACCACCACATTCTGCACAGACATGTTATCAACTCCGACAAAAAACTGACATTTATGTGTATTACTCGAAAAAAGCAAACTTGTATGCAAACTTCAAAAACTCAAGTCCAGCACTAAGCATGATGGGAAATGCAGGCTAAGTGATTGAGACCGCAGTGAAAGGCTAAATGGCATCAAAAAGCAGAATATTTCGCAAAATAACAACATTTTATGAATTTTGGAAATGATGGCATCCCAGTCTTTTTAATAAATTTTGCATTTTGGACTTAACCTTGCTCTTGAGTTTTTGGAAATGTTTGTCATCCTCCATCAGCTGTGCATTTCTGTGTTTTTATCTGGTTTATTTATTTAGTTTGGGAAACCCCACAATCTATTGAAAGTAGGTTAAGCATTATGCACAAATGCATATTAGCAATTAGTAAACTACTAAATCACACACACGATTTAATAAAACGTGCGAGCAAATCACTAAATCACACACATTTTAATAAAATGCAACAATACACTATATAAAACGCACTTTTCAGCCTGCCGATGAGTGACTGTAGCTCCTGTCTCGTCACTGAAAAGCTGTTTCTGCCTCAGAATGAATAATTCATATTAATGATTTCAGTCATGGTGACCAAACATACTCACCTGCCAAAAAGTGACTGTAGCTCCTATCTTGTTACTGGAAGGTTGGTTTCTGCATTTTAGTAAAACACATACCACAGACCTTTAAGGAAAACTGAATTACATGAACAAATATAGAGGAAAACTAGGCTAAATAGAAGAATAAGTAAATCATAGAATTAATGCAAAGGTAAATACACAAATTTGAAAAAATAAATCTGTTCATGCCTGTGTCTTTTAAGTGAAATGTAATAAAATAAAAAGAAGGGAAAATTGGCTTAATAGAAAGGTAAATAAAAATTGGTATTACTGCAAAGGTAAACACAGAATCAAATTGAAAAAAACAACAATTTGTCACATTTTATCTATTAATTATTGCCAATGTTTATTTTTAACATTATTTCTGGTAAATGTCATGGCATATTGATTCATTTATAGGGTTATTTAATTTTTATTTTGGCACCTTGTGTCCTCCTCAGATATCTCTGGCATCAGTTATGTGAAACCAAACCAACAATGTATATTTTTTTTTGTGTAAAAATAGGCAGAAAATAGGAAAACGAAGAAGTGTGGAAAAAGGCTCATTTTAACAAGTTGTATGGAAGAAATTTGGTCAATAGCTTTTATGTTTAAGTTTGCGAGTAAAAGTGGCTGATCTTTCTTTTTCCTTTCACTTGTTTAAAACATTTTTGTGGGGGTTTGCCTGAATAAAGCACGAGTGAAACTCGTCTGTGTGAGAGAATATCTTGCATGAGTCATTGCTGTTTGAATGTGAGAGACCTTGATGAGGATCCCGTCTTTGTCCGTCTCTCCCACACATTTCGATTCAATGCAGCCGGTGTGTATAAAGAAGCACTTTGACAGTGGCCAAAATATTATACCCACTCACACTTCTGTGGATCAGTGTGTGATATATGTGTGTTTCACGTCTGTTGTCTAATTTGCAGAATAATGTTTACCTGAACTCATCACAATGCAACAATGACCTCTAGTGACGGATTCAAGTAACACAACAACAACAAAAAAAAACGTTCAATGAGATGCCTCCAAAACTTCAATTTTTTTGGACAAACAAAATATGAAAAAGACTCCCATACATGCTATTTCCACTGGGTGCACTGTCATAATAAATGTTGCTGTGAATCAGACATATCCCACACTGTCATCATCATCAAAAAAAGAAAAAGTAAATCTACTTTGCATGTATGATATTGAAAATATTTCACTTATTTTTTGTGTTTTTTTCCCATCTAAAAAAATAGTGGCATTATGGCAAGAACCTGCCATTTAAAGGGTTAAAATTCTGAACACAAATTAATATTTAATATTTCTAATGATGACTGGTGTTGGTTAAATATAATAACTAAATAAAAGTAGAAAATCATATTGTTTAATATTTTTATAGCTGATTTTGAAAAGCACATTCAGTGTGCTGAGTGGTATAAGTGTGAGTATTTTGAGACCGCACAAAAAATAATAATATATAAAAATCAAAGTTGCTGCTAATTATTGACATATAGACTGTGATAATAAAAAATATATACTTATCATGAAGGATATTAAAAACAATTCATTTTTTGTGTTTAGAATATTGAAAATGAATGAATATTTGATCATTGTGATTAGGACTGATGTTGGTTAAAAATAACTCAATAAATGTGGAAAATAATATTAATTATTAATTAAGTTTTAAAGCTTGATTTTGAAAAGTGCATTTTGTGCAGAGCGATACGTGTTTGTGTGTGTGTGTGTGTGTGTGTGTGTGTGTGAGTCATATTAAAGTGGGCACTAAAGGGTTAAAGTCCTAAACTTAAGTGAAAAGTGACGGTGACACAGATCGCACAGGAGCGTTATCTTCATCAGCTGAACTGATGCTCTGAAAACAGTAAAGTCATCATGAGACAGCTGAGACATGTATGAGACAGCTGTGAGACATGTATGAGACAGCTATGAGACGTATGAGACATGTATGAGACAGCTATGAGACGTATGAGACAGCTATGAGACGTATGAGACATGTATGAGACATGTATGAGACAGCTATGAGACGTATGAGACATGTATGAGACAGCTGTGAGACGTATGAGACAGCTATGAGACGTAGGAGACAGCTATGAGACATGTATGAGACAGCTATGAGACGTATGAGACAGCTATGAGACATGTATGAGACGTATGAGACAGCTATGAGACATGTATGAGACAGCTATGAGACATGTATGAGACGTATGAGACAGCTATGCGACATGTATGAGACAGCTATGAGACATATGAGACAGCTATGCGACATGTATGAGACAGCTATGAGACAGCTATGCGACATGTATGAGACAGCTATGAGACAGCTATGAGACATGTATGAGACAGCTATGAGCCATGTATGAGACATGTATGAGACAGCTATGAGACATGTATGAGACATGTATGAGACAGCTATGAGACATGTATGAGACAGCTATGAGCCATGTATGAAACAGCTATGAGACATGTATGAGACAGCTATGAGCCATGTATGATACAGCTATGAGACATGTATGAGACAGCTATGAGCCATGTATGAGACAGCTATGAGACATGTATGAGACAGCTATGAGCCATGTATGAGACAGCTATGAGACATGTATGAGACATGTATGAGACAGCTATGAGACATGTATGAGACAGCTATGAGACATGTATAAGACATGTATGAGACATGTATGAGACAGCTATGAGACATGTATGAGACAGCTATGAGACATGTATGAGACAGCTATGAGACATGTATGAGACAGAGACAGCTATGAGACATGTATGAGACAGCTATGAGCCATGTATGAGACAGCTATGAGACATGTATGAGACATGTATGAGACATGTATGAGACAGCTATGAGACATGTATGAGACATGTATGAGACATGTATGAGACAGCTATGAGACATGTATGAGACAGCTATGAGACATGTATGAGACAGCTATGAGACATGTATGAGACAGCTATGAGACATGTATGAGACAGCTATGAGACATGTATGAGACATGTATGAGACAGCTATGAGACATGTATGAGACAGCTATGAGACATGTATGAGACAGCTATGAGACATGTATGAGACAGCTATGAGACATGTATGAGACAGCTATGAGACATGTACGAGTAATAAGAAGTCGGAGGGTCTTTTATTAATAAAGTAGAACTTATTAACTGAATTGATCATTTCATGAACCATTTACAACAATTTAAACAGGTTTATAAACAAACAATCTCTAAAACTGTCGCGTCTATGGCTCCGAAAAGCTGCTGTGGCATGAAAATCAGTTTTTAAAAAAACTTTTTATCAAGTGTTTTTAGTTAATAAATGGCCGACAGATACTAAGAACCTCCATTCACAACCCAAACTCTGAGGTTTGGGGGAAAAAAAACATGAATTTTAAGAGTTGTAACATTTTCATCCAACAGCAGCGACGTTAACCGGTTCACCACCAGAACAATCTCTCACAAAGAAAAAATAATAATTAAAAAAACCCACTTCAAACAGCTGTGGACAAAATCCTGCAGCTCTCAGCTCTGAGATCTGCTGCAGATTGTTTGACGCAGAATAAAATCTCCAAAAAAAGTCTCCTGTTGGTATAAATGTACTCTGATGAATAAACTTCACTGTGTTGGCTCAAACAGTGAAAAAGTGTGAGATAATGCCGTTAACCCGTAACGACGCCGCTCACTGAGGTTAGTGATGAGGTAAGCTCGCTGTAAAATTAACCTTTTCACTACAAAATATAAAACTCTGCCTCGCTGTGCCTCAGCAGTTGCAGCAGCTGATAATTCTGCCACAAAATGCTCATTTTAATATTTGATAATGATCGCCTGGCAACCTTCGTGGTGTTTATTCCTTTAAAAGCGAGGTCATTTTAACCCTTTGAAACCGCAGCAAATTGGCTTAATTTCTTTGAAAATCATGGGAAGAAGGTGATGAGCAAGGAAAGAGGAAATGACCCAAAAATTTGCAAGAAAAAAAGTAAAAGTACAACCAAAAAAAATCTGAAAAAATGATAAAAAAATTATAATAATTTGGGAGCATTGTTTTTTTTTTTGTCCTTTTGTTTTTATTATTATTTATTTTTCCCCCAAAGACATTTGTCTCTATTTTTTTAAAAGAATTCTCTAAATCTAAATGTCTTGTAGAACATTTCTTGCCAAGCTGGGTTTTTTAATATTTTTTAAAGAAATCGTACTAATTTTCTCAGAGTTCAAAGGTTAAAATACTCATAAAAGGCATCTGAAAGCAGCACAAATAAAGTGACGTCGCTCCAGGTTTTTAAGGGTTAACGATATCTCAGCAGTTTTAAAGAGAAATATTTAAGTAACAAATGTTGACAACACATTAGAAGTCACTGATTAGGTAATACATATAATTTAATACACGTTTATCTGTCATTTTTTTCCCATTTAGAGCTCGCCAAAATTATCAGCTGCTGCAAACCTCCGACCCAAAGTCAAGGCTTAAATGTTACACCAGTTTTAACACTGATTTCTGAGTATTTCCCCAAAAAGTAATCTTACTGTTGACACAGGAAGTTACTGAGAGCTCTGAAGGAGCACAAAAGGTTCACGTTTATGTTTTTGCTTTTTTAACGTTTTAACGGCGCGGTGTTAACCTGTGATTGGATTTAAGCTCAAAAACCACTTTGTTTTTATGCCTAAATTTGAACTAAGTGCTCCGCTGATTTTTGCATTAATTAGGTCTGAAGGAAAAATACATCATTGTATTTTTTTGGAAAGAAAGAAAGAATTTATGGTCATAACTGTACGTGCATATCAGACTTCCCCGGAAAAAGTATACATAAAATAAGTGCGTGAATTATTTCCCTTTCACGTGACATTAGTTTTATGGTTGTTTTTTTTAATGCATCATTTTGTTTGTGAGGAAAACTTTTTGGCATCCCTTCATGGTGAGCGGAGAATCCAAAAAAAAGAAGGTAAATATTCTAAATAAACTGAAGTAGTCGGTTCGCATTTAACCGCAGAAAATGACATTAAAACTGTGCGTGTGATCTTTGCTCACGCAGAGTTCAGACAGACGTGTTCGCAGAAACACGCGTGCGACTGTTTGTTCTGACGCGTTTTAAATCAAAGTGTTTTAGTGAAAATTCGGGAAGCACTGAGCAAACCGTGAATGAAGCCTGAATTTTGCTGCACGAGTTTGTAAATGGATGTTTCTATAATGCTTTTCTGAATTCAGCCTTTTTTGAATTCTTCATTCACCGTAAAGACAAAAAATGATTCAAGAATTCAAAGTGACGCTGAGTGATTGATGGACAAGTGGACATTTGCGGGGAAAGTAATCCTTTAAAGACGTTTTGATTTTAAGAAAAAGGACGTTGTTAGTTGCATGAATTTCTCAGCCAGTTATCTGCTCAGAGCTGCCAAACAGCAGGACGCCTGCAGGACGCGGGGCTAAAATCTGTCTCTCCCAACACGCAAACGCTGTTAATCCTCATGAAGATGAACTAAAATAAATTAAAATAAAATAAAAAAGTCAACATAACTTAAATTAAACAAACGTACTTGACTTTATGTGTTACATTTTGAGGGAAAATTATATACAATTTCAATAATAATAATAAAAAAATGGCTCGTAGTGATCCATGCACCTGTGCCTTCTGCAAAAATCGATTTGGATGTTAAAAACCCAAAAACGTTTAATGGAAACTGGTTGTTTTTGTTGATCATATCTTTAAATCCTTGCATAACTTTTTGGGGACTAACATTTTTCTCTGAGTGCATTTGAAGATGAAACATGTTTTTATTGCTGTGAAGGACACTAAACCAGATGGGCCTGTTTTCCACGTGTGGATATTTGGCTTTTTAGCTGAGATCATTTGGGGGATTCAAAACAACATAAATATGAATGAAAGATTGCTGCTGCAGTCAGAAAAATTCTCAGAGCATGTGAGGAGATCGTGTTTTACCACGAAGTTCAGATAAAACAAACACTGACGCACATTTTTCAAAAGTTAATTCAAATTCAATTTATGGCTCTAATTACTGTGAGTTTTAGATTAAACCTGAATTGGGGGAAACTGTGAACTCTCCTCGACATCAGTTTCCTTTCCTCTGTGGTTTAGTTCGGTCTGTGAAGGAGAAAACGTCAGAAATACTCTTCATTCACAAATCCTCGCTCCCGCAGAAACAAAACAGGAAGTGAAAAGTCTGCGTTTTCGTCCGAGCCCCCCGGGGAAAGATTTATTCGTCGTGACTGTCGTCTCGCTAAACTGCAGAGGTTAAACAGACTTGCTGGACATCGATGTGCATATCAGTGAATTCACAGTCAACTTGCCTTTTTTAATGAGAACTGATGCTTTAAAAGGAAACAAAAGTCGAGCTGAGGTTCGTGTTGTCGTCTTCGTCTCTGCGGTCAGGAGAACCATCGCTCGCTGAGGGCCCGAAGCATCTGACTGTCCTCGTCTGACGCCTCCGGGAAGACTGCAGCATGAGGGGACACACACACACACACACACACACACACACACACACACACACACACAATATGCACTGTGTAATAAAACTGTTTTCAACTACTTACAATAAATTAAATTTAAAAAAATAAATAAAAAATGGACATGATATGACGGGAAATGCTACAAACTTACAGCCGGTTGGATTCAAGACTTTTAAAGACTCTTTTAATTCCACCTGAATTAAAATTTAAAATTTAATTTTTCAGCAGCCAGTGCTGAGGGGAAAAACATGTAATGACATTAATTAGGAAATTTTATTTTATTTAATTTTGTCCTTTTGTAAGATTATTTTTTGGGCGTTTTTGTCTGCAGCTCAGACAGCGAGAACATTGCCTTTGTACATTTCTATCCACAGAGCTACCGGCGCCGCTTTGGTTTTACTTTGCAAATATTTATTGTGACATAAAACTCAACTCTTTGGTGATGTTAATGCAAGAAGCGTTACGTTTTTGTTTTTTAAAATTACTTGTTATCATAAAATCATAACAATCCTACCTACAATATCACAGCATTTTTAAGACTTTTAAATATTGATTTAAGACATTTTAATCCAAATTAAGGCCTTTTTTTTTTAGATTAATAAATTAAATGTTTTTTAAGATTCTTTAAGGATGAGCAGGTACCTGTAAATAAATTTTAATCTATTTCTCTGGTTTTGGCATTTCTGGCCGTCGCCATCTTTGGACCCGGGTGATAAAGCGACCTGAATCTCTCACTGACCCAAAACACTTCTCAGAATATCAAACAAGCTGACAAACAGACAGCGACTCACAATTTGGGTCGTCGAATGAGTCGGACCCGTAATCGCTCCTGTACGTGTTGGCTTCAGAGTCTACGGACTCGTCATCGTCGCTGTTGTCGCTGTTGCTGCCGAGAAGATCTGCAATCTGAGGAGATTTTTAAAGAAAAAAAGAAGTTACTGGGGATTAACCGCTTAGACGCCACAATAATCCTAAAGTCAAAGCTTCCACCGTCACCCTTGAGTTCAGAGCTCTCAGAGCCGGACTCTGAGGTGTGAGAAACGTTACCTCTTGATCTGTGGAAGAATTGGCGCCGTCCTCGTTATCCAGGTCCTCGTTATTGGCCAGGTCCTCTATCAGCGGGTCTGTGTCCATATCGTCATCGTCGTCGTCTTCGTCATCTGTGTCTGAGGAGTCGTCGTCGTCCTGGTCTTCATCGTCCTGGAAGAGGACACAAAATAATACTACTATAACTAATAATAATAACAACAACCATCATAATAATAAACTTAAAATGAATTCATACAGAACCTTTACAAACAGCGTTTACGAAGCAGAGGCAGGAAACCACAAAAACATTTATCAAAATAAAGGCAAAATATTTAAGTTGAAAAAAGGCCAGAGAAGAATTAAAGTAAGTAAAGAAAAATACAATAACAAAATCAAGGCAGTAAACAGAACATTTTATTATTATTATTATTATTATTATTAATAATAATACTAATGATAACAGGCAGGATCAAGAGAGAATAAAAAGACGAGTTAAAAGAAAAATGTAAAGATAAATTGAAAGACTAATTAAATATAAATAAATAATAAAATGAAACAAATAAAGAAGAAAAGAAAGAAACATAAATCATTTCTTTAAAATAAATAAATTTCTAAAAAAATAAATAAAGAAATTAAAAGACATTAAAAGATGACATTGTATAAAGGCAAGTCTATAAAAATGGGTTTTAAGAAGTGATTTAAAGAAATCCCTGATTCTGCGAGCCTCATCTCCTCGGGCAGGTCGCTCCAAAGCCGAGCGGCCTCGACAGCAGAAAACACGGTCACGTTTATTTTTAAGCCTCGACTTTGAAACGACCACGAGGGAACGACCTGAGGGTCGGAGGCTGCGAGCCGGCTCATGAGGGGTCAACTGTTATGTAGTTCGAGGCCAGACGGAGAGATTTAAAAGTGATAAAATCTTAAAATCGATTCTAAAACGAACGGGAGCCAGTGGAGGGAATGACGTGACTTTACCTGCATCAAAACAAAACACTGACGCCACAAATCTGACCGGAAATGATGAGCCGCAGGATCTTTCTATATACTGAGATGATCTGATTTTAAACTGCAGCACACGTTCTGAGTTAAAGTCCGTGTTTTCAGCGTCCTTCAAACGTTAAAAAATCATTTCCTGCTCTGAGAGTCAACTGCCCAACAAACACACAAACAGACGCCACACTGCGTCCTGTCGTCTCACCTGATCGTCGTCGTCTCCCTCCTCTGCCAGCTTCTGTCGTCCCACCTCGTACAGACGACACACCGTGTCCAAGCTCACCGTGTCCTGGTTCTACACAGTCAGTGTGTTAAAAGTTAACAACAATCTGTCAAATTCAGTATTTCACAACAAATGTCTCCGCTTCTGTTCTCCAGTTATGACGGTGAGTAAAAGTGCGAAACATTATGATTCATGACGATTATGACTGTAGTGAAGTTGACCTTCTGGATATTAAATCTCATCATTTCATCAGAATTTTTTGAGGAAATTTTGTCACAATTGACGATGTTCAGACTGGAGCTGACAGATTTTGTGTTGTCATCAGAAGCTCAGGTTATCGCCAACATTAAACGCTGCTGACTCTGAGGCTTAAAGTCAAGCGAAGTACCTCGATGACGGCCAGGTAGCAGTCTTTGGTGTCGGTGCAAAGGTCAAAGATGTTCCTCTTTACGTCCACTGTGGCTGGAAAACAACAGCAAAAAATAATATTTATTTTGTACCGTTTTGTGTTATTTCCTTTTTCTGTAAAAAAAAGTAAATCTAGATATGTTTACATTTATTTATATATATTGTCTGTAAAGTTTATATAATTTAAGAAAATGATTTAAAAAAGGAAGCTGGTCAATTATTTTTCAGTAACTGATGGAGAACGGGACAGATTCAATAAATCTGCAGCTCCTCCCGACTCCTTTTCAGACGTCTGTATGTTTGTGTGTGTTTACATGTTTATTCTTTCCTTTTTTATTTTTACATGTTCAAAATAAATTTAAATTCAAATTCCATTAAAACTAAAAGCAACAAGAAATAAAAAAAACAAAACAGAAACTTATCAGCATTTTTTTTATATATCAAGAATTCTCTTCAAAGGACCCAAAGTGACGACTGTAGCTCTAGGAGTCACTTCTTTTTTTTGTTAAATAAATAAATAAATAAATAAAATCAAGGTTTAGTGTGTCATATCTGTGGGATTAAACGTGCCTCTTTTGGCGCCTGTAAAAACCCCGGAAAGCTAATTCATGTGACATCAGAGTTCTGCCGCTTGAAGAAAGATAGTTTTAAGACGTTTTAATACTTTTTTAATGCCACTCGGAATAAAATCTAAGACCAAAACTGACACGTTTTATTTTCTTTTTAATTCTTATTTTCTTATTTTTTTTATGACCTATGGACCTCTCTTTGAGCTGAGTCTTTAATAAAGTTTTGAATTAAACTGAATTGAATTAAGAGACAATTTTATGCCCAAATGTTTATTTGTAACATAAAACATGATGTTTTTTTGTCCAGTGAAAAAGTTAATTATCTATATCAAATGTTGAAAAAACAGCCCTTTTCAGAGTGAAACACGTGAAAGATATACTCCTTTTTTATTAAAATAAAAGTATTGATTTGGTTTTCCAACAGAAATGGGAAATATCTGGCATCTTTGGCCATTTTTTTTGTTTCTCAAAATGCATATAAGATTAAGTCTGAAACAAACAGGAAGTTCGGCCTACCGATGGGCTTGTAGTCTGTGGCGTCGAAGGTTCTGAAGGACGAGCCGAAGGGACTCTTCATCTGCTGGTCCATGGCGTCATCCTCATCGTCGGCTTGCAGCATCGCTGTTTTGAGGTGAAGTCAAACACAACACGTCAGGAATGAAGTGAGACAAACACGCTGCTAAAAAAACTTTAAGTTTGGAACAAAACAAGCCGCTCGTACCTCCGTACATGATGGTGGCGTTGCTGTTGAAGACCAGTCTGCACTGGTCCAGAGCGGGGACGGTGTGCAGGAGGTGGAAGGTCCTCAGGTCCCACTGACGCCTGCTGTCAAGGCCGAAAACTACAGATTTTTTTAGTTGAGATTTTTCTGTTGTGTTTTAATGTACCTTTATTATCTGTTTATGATAAATAAACGGATAATAAAGTGCACTCAGTTCTTGAGTCTGAATTTGGATATTATGTATATAAAACTGTATTAACTTTACCTCGTCTGATCATTTTAGATAATGATAATTTCAGATAATGCGCAGTATTTATGGCACTATTTATGTCATGCATTTTCACCCAGTCATTCAGGAAGGCTCAAGAAAAAATATTTGTAACTTTCAAAGTTGATTTCTCATAAAAAGTAAGTGTTGTCCCAACTAATTTTTTTCACATTATTTACAAAGGAATTTTAAAGCTTAAACAGCACAATGAAAACAAAATTTCAAACACAAATTCTTAAAAGAATGGTTTGACACTGTTGCAGACAAAATACGGTAAAAATCAACCCCTCAAAACCGTCACGTCATAATACACGAGTTTCTGAATGGATAAAACTAAAATGAGATAAAACATGTTTCCCTCCGTTTCCAGTCTTCATGCTTAACTGAGATTACCAGCAAGAACGTAAACCAGCCTTTCTGTCAACCCTTTAAATGTAGATTTCATTTCAATAATTAGGCAATAGAAAAAAACAGACCGTTCCCTGACAAAACAAGTTATTTTTTAAGTTTTTGCCATTAAGCTTCATGTGTATTTAAAGCTACAAAAGCAAAAGGTGCAAAGTGTATTTATACTCTGAATCATTGCTTTAAAAGAGCGGTTTGGCGTGTAAAAACGACTTAAATCAGAGGATACGATCTCCGTGTTGACGATGACCTCCAGGCCGTTGGGATGGAAAACGCCGCTGATGTTCATGTTGAACTTGTCAAACTTGTGGATGGCCTGTGACGCCCGCACGTCCCAGAGCACGCCGTCGTTCAGCACCAGGTCGTCGGTGGGGTTGAAGGTGGCGCAGTTCCTCTTGTAGTTGTTGGCGAGAGCCGGGTCGTTTAAAGTCAGAGTCTTCTGACCCGTCTGGATGTCGTAGATCTGCAGCACACAGAAAGGACACAGCAAAATATCGTGTGGGAGTTTTGAGTCAATGTTTTCTGATTTACCAGGATGTCAGGATTTTCCAGGATGTCATGCATTAAAAAAAATGAGTAAAATAAAAAATAGAGAAAGAGTTGGAAAGATTTACCAGGTACGTCCACCGGTTACTAACAAAGAAAACTAAAGAGGAAAAGCTGTTCAGTGACACTGCATTATTTTGGGTCACATACGTGTGCGACTTGGTCCTTGGTGCCGATGACTCGGTCCTGAGAGTGTTTACTGAACTCCACGTAGTGATCGTCCATAAACGAGTTCCTGAGAAAACAGAAAACACACACCTTAATACATACACCACGAAAAATAACGGGACTCTAAGGTGGTGTGTGAAGTTAAAACTCTGTGTGTGTGTGTGTGTGTGTGTGTGTGTGTGTGTGTGTGTGTGTGTGTGTGTGTGTGTGTGTGTGACAGTCTTACTTCATGCTGAAGACACCGTCCATACTCCAGAGAGCGGATAAAGGGACGCTCCAGGAAGCAGAGGTCAGCAGCAACTTCCCATCCTGAGAAAAATAAACAATACACTTTTCATTTAAATGACAAAAAAAATTTAAAAAGAGAAAAGAATTTTAAAAAAAAGTATAGGGAAACAATAGAAATATATTAGTTTCTAGTGAACTGTGTCATATCATCTATATTCCTGAGGTCGTAAATCATTAAAGCTGCAATAACAAACAAAATAAATTGAAATATCCTCAAAAAATTTCTCAGTTTTTGCCCTCAACAATGTCTTTATTGATTTTAGCAACAATAAACAAGGACATTCACATAATAACATACCAGGACGCGTATGTATGCACAGATACAAAAACAGATAAACACCCAAACAAAACCTTAGTACGATACTGATGATGATTTAACACACGTAACAACCCCACCACAAAAAAAGGAAATAAAAAATGAAGTAAACTGTGTAAAGTCAATTAAATACAAAACTGCAGGTTGAGTACATCTTCTATTAATGTACAAATGTTGATTAAAAACACACACACACACACAAACACACACACACACACACACACACATCAGCTGATTTGAGATGTAAACATACCCTGGAGGGTTCGAGGTGTGTGATGGCTGACGAGTGGCAGGTGTAGTTGGCCTCCTCCTCTCCGGAGAAGACGTTATAAAACTTGAGGTGACCGGAGCAGGTTCCCAGCATCAGGAAACGCTCGCGGGCTGAGAAGGCACAACAGGTGAAACCGCTCTCGTCTCCGTCGCCCTCGTGGAAGACCGACATCGGACGAAACCTGAACAAAAACATTGACGACACAAAGACTTTTTGTCAAAACTCTTTTCCATTTTTAAACGAACACATTTTACCTAGCTTGAAACCGCACCCCAACCCAAAAAAAACCCTGAATTGTTTATATATATACTATTTTATTATTTTCTATTTTTACATTTATTTTTATTTTGAAAATATATTAATAAATAAAATATATAAAAATCGCTCTGTTTTAAAACCGTTTCAGTCGTACCAAGAGTGAATTATTATAATTTTCTGTAATCAACAGTAAAAACTGTCACTGTCATGAATGTATGCAATACTGTAAAAATAAAAAAAGTACTAAAAGACTTAAACCAGGCATGTCAAACTGGTCCACAGGGGGCGGTGTGGCTGCAGGTTTTGTGCCAACCAACCAAGAGCACACAGTTTGACCAATCAACTGTCTGAAGACGGAGATCAGTTGATTAAATGAGTCAAGTCTGGTGTGCTGCTACTTGGTTGGAAACAAAACCTGCAGCCACACCGGCCCCCCTGTGGACCGGTTTGACATGCCTGACTTAAACGATCACCGAAACAAACACGTTGTGCGGAGGCCGTCAGCTGTTTGCAGCGAGTGAGTCCGTTACCTGCTAAATATCAGATGTCTGTCCAGACACCCTCTGTCCACTCCTCCGTATTTCGGGTACAGCACCCTGCTCCCCAGGCGGGCGGTGCAGTTGGGCGATGCCTGTCGCCTCTGTTTGGGCTCGGGCAGCGGTGGGGGTTGAAGAGGGAGAAGGGGGCAGGTGGTGACGGGTTGGGGCAGCGGGCGTGTTGCTCCGCAGGTACTCTGTGATGATGCTGTCGAGGGTCGGGGGGGAGGGGAGGTGGCGCTCCAGCTGCTTCTTCATAGCTGGAGTCTGTTTGAGGACGAGGAAGAAATGATCAAGAGTTCATCCTGAGTCTGAAACAAACTAAACCTCATTTGACCTAAATTTTCTTGGTCTGACCCATTTTCAATCCGTTGATTATTGGGTTGCACGTGGAAGTGAATAATCCGTTTATTGAACGTGCTGTTTACATGCTCAAACACATGAACGGGATACTTCAAAATCTGGGTGATGAACGTGTTTTTTATGTCTGTGTAAACGCTCTGACAGTGTCAGTCCACTGACTGATGAACAATGTCCACTTTAATGACTAAATACATAAAAGAGAATAAACCAAAGCGTGTCGCTGACCTGTATGAAAGCACCGTGGTCCGACTTCTGCTTCAACGCGCGAAGTTTCTTCCCTGAGTTGCAGTGGGCCGCCGGGCGTTCCCGTGTGAACAAAATCCGGCCAACCAGATGCGAGCCCTGCCCGTGAGGCGCAGGATGAGGAGGGGCGGAGGCAGACGAGGAGGAGCATGAGGGGTGAGGAATGGCATGGGAGCGAGAGGACGGGGGAGTGGAGGAGGAGGAGGCTCCAGCGAGAGAGGACACAGGAGAGGATCCAACATGGCTGGCAACGCGAACTGCGATCCCGCCAGCTGACCGACAAGTCCTGGAAATCATGGAGGATGAAGGGGGGGGGGTGACGCAGGAGGAGGAGCTCGGGCAGAGGGACGTTAGGGATAAGTTGGCCTCTTTGATGAGTGTGTTGGCCGTGTCGTGAAGCCCTTTGGCCACCAGGTGGTTCCTGATGAGCATGAGGAGTTCCTTCTCTGAAAAGGTGATCCGTGATTGGGCGACCACGCTGGCCCTCTGCAGACGAGCCAATGAGACGTCGGTACCCATGAGCAGAGGCTTCCCCGAGACTCGCTCGGTCAGCTCGGCGGCATATCGGCAGAAACGGACGTGCTCGCTTCGTTTGTCCTGCAGCACCGGCTCCTTCATCAGCTGGGGAGCAAAAGAGGAGAAAAGAAACACATGAGCCTTAAGCAGTGTTTTGCAGACTACAAAATTACTTATCATTTTGAGATTTTACAACGCAATGTCAGAAAAAGTCCCACATATAATTCTAAAATCCTTCATAAAATCTTACTTCCCACATCTGAGCAGGTTTAAGAATTTTAAAAGATTAATTTAAGTCCGTTTAAAAGCAATTAAGGCCTTGTTTTTAGATTAATTCATTCAATGCCTTTAAAGACTATTTAAGGATCTGCAGGGACCCTGGAAAAGGATTAACATTTCAGCTCAACTATGAGAAGAAACTAGAAAAAGGTAAACACATATTTCTGCCATTGTTGCGAAATGCTCCAAACCCGTTTTCGAAGTTAACAATATAAATTAAAAAAATATATATTATTTGTCTGCATATAGATCTGCTGTTACAGTTACAGGTAACTCAGCAGCAACATTAATGTTCATTCAACAAGCCTTTATGCTGTATTTCAGCAGCAGAAAACTGAGAACACTTTAATATCTGTTATTATTATAAGTAATATCATTAATGTGATATTCAACAATGTTCCTGCGTATTTTCTGACTATCGTGCAGCTCTGTGCAGCGTGATGTTCTGTATGTAGCATCAGTACTCGTGTTTTCTTATCTTGTGCTGACCTGTTGAATGTGGCTGCTGGTGAAGAGCGGCAGCTTGCTGATGATTTGTCTGATCGCTGAGCTGCGAGAGAGTCCGACCAGAGCCTTACAGGCCAGAGCACGGATCAGGTCTGCGTCCGTGATGGGCATCTTCACCGACAGCAGAGACAGAAGCACCTGGGGGACACAGATACAGCAGAGCGGGATGAAGGGCTGGGCGATAAAACAATAACGACATCAATCGCGGAAAAACTTGTGAGACGTATATGAGAGACGTAGTCGATAAAACGTATTCCAGCCATGTTTTGACAGACACAAACAGCCAATGATAATAAGAATAACGCCACGGAGAACCAAATGCAGTAAATGACTTTGACTGTAGAACAGCTGAGTGTTTGACAGCCACAGCGCTGAAACAAACAGATTTGCAGAGGTGGAAAGTGACTTCTTTAGACTTTAACAGACGACTTTGTGTTAGTTTCAGCTTTAATCAGACTCTGGATGAATTATTTAGAAACAGCAGGACGCATCGCTCCGTGTCTCATCCGGCCGCTCACTCTGAGCTCTCGTTATTATTACTAGGGGCAGATGTAATGTTTTGGGGGCCCGGGGCCACAAACACATGATCTTATTTCAGCCTTTCTTTAAGTGGGAATGTCGGCAGGCTGGTGGCAGCTGTAGGAGAAGTAGGCCGACTCAAAAGTTTTTAATTCCTGAGTAAAATGATTAATAGCACAGAAGTTTTACGTAAGTTGAAGATAGTCCTGCAGTCAGGAGAGGTTGGCCTATTATCAGTATTATCTGCTAGTTGGTGATGCCTGTTCAACAGTGTATTTGTCATGTTCAATGTCTGACAGAAAATAAATATTTAAACCAAAATTAACCCTATGGTATATTCATATCTCACTTAGAAGCCAAAGGGAACCTTTAAGCTTGACAGAAAAATTGATTTGATGTATATCGTGATATATATCGATATCGACTGATATGAAAAAAAATATTGTGATAAGACTTTATTCCATGTCACCCAGACCAAGGATGATCAGTGACACCACAGAACGACACATTTTTTTCCTATTTTAAAATTTTCCATTCAAGAAGAAGGTGATTAAAGCTCCTTTGATTCGTACCTTAATACCGTTGTTGTTCTGCACCATTTGCCACATGTGGGCCAGCACTCTGTTGTGGGGGGCGGGGGGCTGCTGAGGGTGGAGGGACGGCCTGAGGGGGGCGACAGCAAAAGCACCCACAGTGTTGAGGCTCTGGTCTGGAGCGCACACACAGTTTATTATCACCTGGGGCAGGACAGCAAGAAGAATCAGAGTTAGACTGTTGCACAAAATAATTTATGGCACCACACTGAGGGCCTGTTCTAGGCAAGGGCACAGGGGGACGGTGCTGCCCCCAAATGCTCCACCTACCCCACTAACACCAAATACAGGCACCTTTAGCCCTGAAAATTCTCACTTTGAATAGTTATTGTCACTGACACAAATATAATATAATAAATATATAAACTTCACCCAGATTTAGGACATCTCTATGTTAGGAAATTTCTACGATTTAGGAAGTTTCTCGGATTTTAGGACATTTTTAGGATCTTAAAATATTTTTCGGATTTTAGTACATTTTTAGGATTTTAGGACACCTCTCAGATATTTGGACATTTCTGGGATTTTAGGACATTAGGGTCTAAGCTAGGACCTCAGTCGTGTAATGCAGGCGATCCTCCACTGGCACTTTTTTTGATAAACAACCTCAATTTTGATGCTGTTTTATGCACTCTGGCACCTCATGGATACTTAAAGTACAAAAGAAATTCCGAATGTGAATCACTTTATTTTTATTGTGAATTAGAAAATGGCTTGGGGGCAACCTGGCACCCTATGGGGGGCCAGATTTGGCCAGCGGGCCATTATTGACTGTTACTGCCAGAGTGCATAAAAAGGCACAAAACTGAACTTGTTTATCAAAAAGCTTTGAATAAAAACATGAAACAGTTCGGGCTTGCACCATACTGTCAGAGTGCAGAGCGTACTCTGGCCACAGATGGAGCAGCAGAACTTCAGGCGCACTGAGTGAAACTTAACTGTTCATTTTTCTGGGTCTAAAATCATAGCAGCTGCTCCTCTCATCCATCGATCTGATTAGCTCTAAAAGAATCGACAGATCAATTATTCACCCTGCGAGTGACAAACTGCCGCTGAGGCAAAAAGAAAAAGAGCTCTGCCTGCGCTGTGTTCACGCACCCGAAAAACGTCTGAATTTAGAGAGGGGACACAGAATGATGTGAAGGGACACACAGGCATTTAAAAGAAAAGGAAGTTTGTTGTTTCCACAAAAAGTGATGACCCATCTGTCTCACAGTTTTTGGATATAAATAAATAAATAAATAAATAAATAGTATTTCAGTCCAGATTGACACTATTGTGGCTGATAAACAGCATCAGTCATTTACCGGAGCTTTTAACTCACCTGCAGAGCAGACTTCTGGATCTCAGCATCGTTGACAAACACCTCGCCCTCAGCGACGCCCAGGATGATGCTCATACCTGCAGCAGACACAAAAGACACATCGATGCACATCCAGGACAGAAGATCCACGGGACAAAACTCTGAGAGATCTGACAGTTTTACTGACCCACAGTGGAGACGGGCGACCTGGATTCATCCAGAACCTCGACAGTGTCCGCCAGCACCAACTGCACTTTAGGGACCACCATCAGGATGGCCAGGATGTCCAAGGCGTAACGCACCGTGTCACTTCTGGACAGATGGACAGACGCAAAGAGCAGGACACAGAAAGGGAAAAAAATAGCGATTTATCAATGCTGTAAATGTGTCAATAGATATCTGCAAAGATCGACAGCAGAAAACAAATAGGAATTAAAAAAATGAGAACTGTATGATTCAAATAAAGTGACCTGAGATATTCCTTTGTAATTGGCCACCAAGTAACGAAAGCGTATTTGTGCGTGCGACTTTACCTGCCGTAGTAAGTCCTCCAGTCACAGGCTGTAGATATGAGCTGCAGCATTAAAGGAACACAGGACAGTTTGTAGAAAATCTCTACTGGTTCCCAGTGAAGCTGAGGAGGACCACACTCGATGAGAAACTCCATCATCTCGATAATCTGCTCTCTGGTGTACGTATACGCCTGGAAACAGGGAGCAACACACACATATACAGTATTTTAAGTTTAATTTTTTATTATTTTTTTAATTAATTTCTGTGCAATTTTAAATACATAAAATGACAGAAATAACAGTATATTGCGCAGACAGAGGCAAAAAAGAAAAACAAGCAAGCTTATCTGAAGCCTCTTAAAAAAGGTTAAAATTCACAATTTTATCATGTTTTAGTTGATACACAGAAACTGAAATGACTAAGTAAAAGTGATGGCGAAATAATAACAGAATTTATGTATGACAACAACACCACCAACAACACCAACAATTAAGGATTGAAAGTAGAAAAATGTGAGTTAGTAATGTGTATGAAAAATGTGACGGGTGCATGCATGTGTATGTGCATGAGTGTACACAGGTCTTTGTGAGGACGACATTGGTTTGTAGGGTAAACATCAGGGTTGCAAATCATAAGCACTTTTTCTTAATCAATTATTGGTAAAAATATAAACATAAGCAAAAATTTTTTGTTTATTTCAAACAATACAAAAAGTTTTTTTGTTCCTCAATCAAAGCTCAGTGCAACATATTGCATATACTTGAAGGGCACTGCACAACTATTATACTACTATATCTATTGATCAATTAAATTCTTAATGACTGATTAATCTGTCTTTGATTAATTGTTATTATCCCTCTTTTATAGTCATTATAATTATATATGTATAGAAAAGAAATATTCATGAAATATATATTTAAAACCTATACAGGTATTTTTTTCCTGTGTTTATTTTGGGTTAATTTCTTGTTTTGGAATTTTATTTATTTATTTTTGGCTTATTTTCAGGTAATTTTCGAGTGACTTTTCACTAATTTCTTTTTGCTATTTTTGGGTAACTGCTTTCTCCCCATGTTGTTGAAAGAGATCAAACCATTTTTCTCAGGTTTCAAAGCAACATATTATATATTTGTCAGCACTGCATATTTTATAATTTTACATGTTAGACTAAATTCTTAATGACCGATTAATCGATTATTATCACTAATGTATATGCAAGACGATGAACACTGAACTCTGTATTCTTTTGAAGGTTGATCATTTCCTTCCAAACATTTCTGTACAAACAGGATGTTAAAAAATTAAACCACATACCTTATAAAAAGGCTGCTGGGGAATGATGGTGCCTCCATCTGACGTGTGCAGAGACTGTTTGACCTGTTCGGCCTTTACTGCCAGGTGAGCCTCAAAGTACCTGAACAAAACCATCAAAAATCCTTTAATGTTACGTTATGTTACACACCTTTACCACATCAGCACTTCAGCATGTTTACAGCTGCAGGTACAGTCAGCAGGTACAGTTATGGATCTTCAAAACGACCATCTATCACAGCCACAAACTGTAAAAACAGAAATTATCATTTCATTTTCAAATTTCTGCTGGTTCTTAAACACATGATCTGTTATTATGCAGATACCATGGTTTTTCCAAAACTTTCACAATTAATTTAAATTTTCAAAACTGAAAATTGCTTTTTGTGAATTCCATGACTTTTCCAGTTTTTTCATGACCGAACCCTGTGAATAGGATAGTTTTATTGTTTGCTTTTTAAAGGTTTCTTACTCCCCTTAACCCTTTGAAAAGTAAGCAAACTGGCCTGATTTTGTCTTAAAAAAAAACGTAAGAGGGCAATGAACAATAAAGAAATGACTCAAAAATTAGCAAGAAACTAGTAAGAAAGAAAAAAGTACACGAACATTTAATTAAATTTGAAGTAGAAAAGAAAAATAATGTTAAAAAAAAGAATAATAGAAAATCTATATAATTTTGTAACATAATTCAAATATATAACAATGAAATAGTTTTTCCATTGCTTTTTTCTTGTTTTTTCACCGAGACATATTTCCCTGGCTTTTTAAAAATCATTTTCCAAATCTACTAATTTTTTGCAATTCATGAAACATTTCTTGCCAAGTTGCTATCTGAATACCTGTGAAAGGCATCAGAAAATGAACTGAAAATTAGTAAAATATATAAATAATTAAAAAAAAAACCTTTGGCTAACAAGACCTGGAATAAGTGCTTAAAATTATAATAATTCTCATATTTTGTAAAAATGTGATTATGAAAATATAGTTTTCCGAATTGTTTTTTTTTTTTTAAATCTACTAATTTCTTGCAATTTTTGGAGCATTACTCAATACGTTGCAATTTTCTGTTTTTTCCCTGTGTTTTTTTTTTTTTTTAAAAGACACTGCACCAATTTGCTCGGGGTTCAAAGGTTTAAAAGGCTTCTGAAAGCAGCACAAGAAAACTGACATCGCTCCAGGTTTCAAGGGGTTAAAATCAAGAAAAACTCATGACCTCCAGTGAACTCTGGCGACCCAAAGTGGGTGTCAGGACTTCTTCACAGATCTCGCCTTTTATTTTTGCTCTCTAAAAGACCAGATTGACACATTTAACTTTAAAATGTACTAAACTATCTTCCAGCAGAAGGCGTCCCCAGTCTCCCCTCTACAGGGTCTGATGTTTTCCCGCCACGGTATCACCACATCTTTTGGGAATCACTGCCTTCCACCGTCTTCGCACGCATTTTCTCCCTGTCCCTCTCTCACTCGTCCATCACTGTCGTACCTGCGCAGAGCCATGCACGTGTGTTTGGCGGTCTGTCGGTTTGAGAAGACCTGATCGTCGCTCATTATGGACACCTCGTTCTCCGTGTTGAGGATCTCCAGAGTACTGACCTACAAGGAGAAAAGGGGACAATTAAGACTTTGATAACTGTTAATTCAACAATTATAGATATATATATCAATATTTGAAATACAGCCTGCTCCATATTTAATGTGTCTCTCTTCAACGCCAACTCCAGATTCACTCTCGTTTCGGAGCGAGCTTTGTCCAATTGTCGCTTCGCCTCACTATATTGGAATTTGGTCGCTACTTTTCTTTTTCTTTGTTTTGCAAATCTATTTTATTAACTTTTCCCCCAAAACAATAGTTTCAATAGAACAAAAAGTTTCCACAACCATATGAGCATGCAGCCCAATTGAGCATGAAATTAAAGTATTATTATTTAATAAAAATAATAATTTTAAATAATTTAAGTATATAATGAATAAATAAATTAAGTTAAAAATAATAAATAAATAAATCATTATAAATAATTTAATAAAAATGATAAAACAGGATTAAAAATAAGTAGAAAGGTAAATTATTAGATATGCTTTGTAAATAAAGACACTGAATGAAACATAGATACAGAGACAATGGGGGTGTGCCGGTTACCCTACAACGTGCTTCTTATACTTATTCACACAAAGTCAGGTTTAATATTTAAGACATATACTGTCCATTTTGTCCAGTTTTCAGTCACAAGTTTCTTGTGTTTTAGTTGAACTTTTCTAACCTCGCCTGCGAGTTGTTACAGGCTCACGGTACAAATATAAATACACCAAAACACTCTTTAACTGGGTCGTGATGATTGAGAAGGACTACTTTTCTGCGAGTCTATTATTGCTTTTTGTTCCTGCACAGGTTTGCTTTGAGAGGAAACAAGCTGAAAGGTTTTGCACTGACCAGGTTGACCAGCCTGCGCAGGCCGTCCTGGTGGTCGAAGAGCTGCAGCACGGCTCTGAAGGAGAAGGAGATGGAGAAGAACATGGTGGCGTGGCAGACGCCCGACGCGTGGGACGACTCCAGCAGCCACAGAGCGTAGGACACCATGTCGGACAGCACGCCGTCTGGCAGCGTGCACACCTACGAAACACGCACGCACGCGCACACACACACACACACACACACACACAATCAAATAAACTTTAATATGTCTGAAGATGTATCCAGTTTGTGTTTTTGCTTCATAAAGGACTGAGACTATTCACTGATTATGATGATCTTGACTGTCTGTTAATTAATTAGTAATTGTTTCAGCAACTTAAGCAAATTGGCTTGATTTTTTTTTTTTATTAAAACATGGGAAGAAGGCGATGACTAACCAAAGAAATGAGCAAAAATTGTGAGAAAATAGTAAAAAGTACAAGAAAATTAGGATCATAAATACACAAAGAAAGAGAAAATCAGTTTTAAAAAAAGCCAAGAAAATCTGGAATAAGTGCTTAAAATTATAATAATTCTATTATATTATTTTATATATGTATGTATGTATGTATGATCATTATAAATACAGTTTTTTTCCTTATAGTTTTTTTTCTAAATCTAATTTCTTGCAATTTTTGGAACATTTCTTATCACATTGCAGTTTTCCTTTTTATTCCCATGTTTTACTTTGTTTTAAGGAATTGCACTGATTTGCTTGAGGTTCAAAGGTTTAAAAGGCTTCTGAAAGGAGCACCCGTAAAGTAATGTCGCTCCAGGTTTCAAAGGGTTAAAACCTTACTCCTAAAGCACCACTCATCAGTTTTAATTTACGAGATCATCTCGGTTTAAAGGCTCTGAATGTGTGTCTCTCGTCTGTGCGTTAACCGTACCCTCTCCATAGCGTCCTGATTGTACGCCAGGTAGTACAAGCAGAGAGAAACTCCAGTCGCCGCCATCGAAGGCCTCGGGATCTCCAGCAGCTTCTGCACTCCTCCGTGAGCGATGAACTCCGCCGCAAACTTCTTATGGAGGAGCAGCGAGGCGAGATACTGAGGACACACAGAGGAGACGGACTCAGCTCCTACAATAAGTCTAAAATACACTGTGGAAACTAAATAGTTACATTCAGACTGTTCATGTCAAAAAATGCTCCATTGAAACCCATTCAAACTGACATTTTTGACCCCACAGCCATCAGAGCAGAAAAACAGGACTTGTATTATTTCTGGGTGTCATTCTGGGCTTATTTTGACCATATATGGAGAAAATACAAGCTGTTTCCACTAGGTGACCTGTCACAATTAACACTGCTGATAATCAATCACTGACATATCCCAGACTGTCTGCGGCAAAAAAAAAAATCTACTTTGCATGTAGTATTGAAAATAATATATATAGTATATTAAGAATCATAATTTATATTGAAAATAATTCAATTTTTGTATTTTTTTTTCATCTAAAAACATAGTGGCATCATGACAAAAACCTGCCATTCAAAGGGTTAAAATTCTGAAAATTAATGAATATTTAACATTTATAATTAGGGCTAATGTTGGTTAAAAAAATTAATTCAATGACAGCAGAAATTCATATTAATGTATAATATTTTTCAAAGCCTGATTCTGAAAAGTGTATACTGTGTGCAGAGTGGGAGTGTGAGTATTTGACACTGCACAAAAAAATGTATAAAAATCAATGTTGCATCATGAGTTTCTGTAGCGACGATGATCGCTGCAGGACTGAAACGGCCTCCTGCAGCTCAGTTCACAACAATCCAACTTTAAGGTTGACACGTGTAAAACGTCTCCTGAAAGCCCATAATCCCAAAAAAACTCTATGTCTGATACTGCAAAAAAAGAACAACGTTTTTTTAATGTAAGATTAAATCAATCAAGACATAAGGACTTGCAGATATGCTGCAGACACAACACTTTAGTTTATTACTATTTTTTTAAATTTTCCACTTTAAAAAGGAGGCAGAGGAGCAGGCAGCTCTGTGGTGTAAAACAGGAGACACCACTGAGTTCAGCAGAGCACCACCCACCAAAATTTATCTTATCCTTCACACACAGACACACTCCTCTGTGGGGAGAGGCTGGAGGCTGCATGACAAACTAAAGACACGAGTGCTCGGCTGGTTTCAGGCTCAGTCACTGCTTTTGTATAACAATATAAAATATTAGCGCTCCACACACAGATGATGCTGAGCTGCGGGCTGCGACCCGACTGTTTCTGCAAACCAGCCGCTGTGTGTAACACACCGACCGTACATAAAAATCTCACACTTAAAAAATCCACAACAACCACTTTAAAATTCACACTCTGGAGGAATTTTAGTTTAACTGTTTAGACTCTTTTGTTTGTAACTCAAGTGTTGAACACGAGGCAGTTTTTTTTGTGTGGAAGTTTCAAATGAAAGAAGAAAATAATCAAATGTCATGAAGTATTGTATTGTATTGTTATTTTAAACAATTTCTTAATTGAATATAAATACCTAACCCTCTGAAACCTCAGCAAATTGGCTTCATTTCTTTCCAAAACATGGGAGGAAAGTAACACAAAATAAGAAATGAACTAATATTTAGTAAGAAAATAGTAAAAAGTCCCAGAAAATTACCTGAAAATTAGTAAATAAATAAATAAATAAAAAGATGAAGATAAAAAGGTAATAATCCTGTGACATAATTTCAAAATATAATTATGATCATTTGCAATAAACTCATTTCTCCCTTGATTTTTTTCTTTTTTTTCCCTAGCTTGTTTTTCCTTTATCCCAAGACATTTTCCATAGTTTTAAAATAAAAAAATAATATTTTTTTAACCTACTAATTTCTGACTTGCTCACTGCCCTTTTTCCCAGTTTTTGAGAGAAATCACAGAGATTTGCTTGTGAAATATGTCTGAGAGCAGCACAATAAAAGTGATGTTGCTCCAGGTTTCAAAGGGTTAAACTGAGAGATCAGATTTGTGATGGTGGGTGACATTTGGGCTGGTTACCTTGAGAGGTCTATGGACAGAAATAAATACTAAATAAATATAAAGCAGTCTTACCAGGAGGGCATCAAAGGTGAGCTGGACATTTTTGGTCTGCCTGAGGTCGATGTAGCTCATCAGCAGCGATCGAGTGTCGAGCTGCATGAAGACGGCGAGCAGCTGAGGAGACGAGAGAGATCACTGAGGCTACAGGTGATTTAAAAACAGCAAGTCTGAGTAAAATGAACAAATAAAAGATGGAAGGCCAACTGATCAAAGTTTTAATTTAGATTTAAATGACGGAGGTGGCTGTCCTGATTAGATAAAAAAAAAAAAAAAAAGAAAAAGAAAGAAAAAGAAAAGACGGAGGGCTAAAGATACTCAAAGAGCCAGCTTCAGTCTGAGAAGAAAACATCCGCACTGGTGATGAAGAAATAAAAACTTTGACGATACAATCACAGATTTTCGGATTAGGATTTTAACAGCCACTGTTGTTGTTAATCTGCATTATTTGGGTCCGTACAGAGAGCTGTGATTCGTTTTCTTCTCACCTCCTGGTAATCTCCGAGCGGCGTCAGATACTGCAGGATGAGCCTCTGCTCCATGGCCGCGCTCAGCGGCGACAGGCTGTAGTCGGAGCCGATCACCATGGAGCTCACCTCCGACCAGGAGGCGCTGCTGGCCGGCTGCTCGCCGGAGTCGTTTCTCTCCGCCTCCTCCGCCTCGGTCCGGCAGGAGGAGGAGGTGAAGTTGAGTTTCTGCTTTGCCTTCCTCCCGTTCTCCTTCACCGCCCGTCTCCTCCCTCCTCCTCTTCCTCCCTGCCTGTCCTCCGCCTCCCTGGAGGCAGAGTCCGGCCTCGCCTGGTAGACGAAGTCTGGGAGCAGGCGTGTGGAGCTGCTGCTGCTGGAGGCGCCGTTTTTCTGGGCCGAGCAGAGCAGCGACAAAGGTTTGGATTTGGACGGCGGCCTGCTGCTCTCTCCGTCTCTCTCTTTACTCTCTCCCTCCTCCCCCACGTCCTCCCCCTCCGTCCTGTCCTGCCGGTCTGCAGAAGAGCTTGAGGTTTGGGCGGCTTCGACCTGAGAGTCCTGAGGTAGATTCTGGGGCGTCTTGGCGGGACTGAAGTGACTCTTGGCCTCTGCGGTTTGCAGCTCGTGCAGGCGCTGAATCATGATGGGAACCTGGAGGTTTGGAGGAAAACGTTTTTTAGAGTGTGGTTGGTGTTTTTTCAGCCACATTCAGAAACATTTTGAATGAACGAAGGATTAAATATATGTATGTAAATATATGTGTAAATGTAAAATGATTTTTTTGTCTGCAGATATCATAGTCGTAACAAAACTGTTTAAATGCTTTTAGCAAACGTTTCATCAAAACTGAAACTTTCAACATCATATGCAGCAAGTTTCCTACAACTTTTTTATAAAGTTTAGTGAAATTTTGAATAAAAATGAATAATAAAAATAGCTCCCTGAGGTTTTACAAAGTTCATCCCGTGCTGACACTTTCTTTGCTTTCTTTTTAATTCATTATTTTATCTCCAATCATTAAAATAAAGTGCTGCTCCAGATAATCGGCAAAATGAGAAATATCGTCACCGATAATCGGCCAGGCTGATAATGTGTCGACCGCTGCCAAAAATTATATACAAACAAGCAAAACACAAGTACAGTGTACTGTGTTTGTTTTTAACCTGAGATGTCTGAGAATGTGGAAAACACCGAGCTGTGAAGTCAAAGATCAATAAAAAAAATAAAATAATTTGTCATGAAAACTTCTGATTTCAGCTGAGAAAATCATTAATGCAAAACTGCAAACTCTATTTATCGAGGCTTAAATACAGTATTGAGAAAAAGTTGGGCCAGTGCAGAGACTGTGTGTGTGTGTGTGTGTGTGTGTGTGTGTGTGTGTGTGTGTGTGTGTGTGTGTGTGTGTGTGTGTGTGTGTGTGTTAGACCCACCAGCAGAGCGTTCTCCTCTCTGTAGCTGGCCGCCACTTCCTGGTTGCTCATGGCTCTGGCCAGCAGGCCGGCGGCGAAGACGCAGAGCGGCCGCTCTGCTTCACGAGCCCAGGAGAACAACTTCTCGACCAGACCCTCCTGACAGACGCACACAGCACGGAGCCGACAACACACCGCCAATATTTCACTTTGACAAAGTATCTTTACTTTCACATCTTAATGAAAATAACTTCAAAATAAATAATTGTTGTTGTGTTTGAATCAGTCAGATTTTTTCTTGATGTTTGGCATCTTGAGCTTCACGAGTTAAAATGAACTCCAGATAAGTGCAGCATTTAAAAAAAACAAAAACAACAACATATATTTATTATTTTCTACATGCTGCATTTATTTAACCCTTTGAAACCTGAGCAAAATGGCTTCATCTTTCAAAAACATGGGGAAAAGGCGATTAACACTTGAGCCAGAAGTTAAGAAGAAATTAGTAAAAAAAAATTTTTTTAAAAAGTACAAGAAAATTACAAACAAAATGAAGAAGAAAAACATAAAAAATAAAAAAAAATAAATAATCAAGGAAGTACAAAAATAAAAATTAAAAAAAAATCCCATGGAAAACAAAACTGCATAAAAATATAGAAAATATATTTTTTTAAATTCTGTAATTCTGCAGAATTATTTAAAATATATAACTATAATCATTGGAAATATATTCTTTGGAAAAATTCCCAAGCTTTTTAAAAATGTATTTATTTTATTCTAAATCTACTTATTTCTTGCAGTTTGCAGGACATGGCTAATTGCCTTTTTACCCCATGTTTTCGAAAGAAATCAAATGAATTTGCTCTGGGCTTAAAGGTTTAAACACTGAAATGTGTCTGGATGCAGCACAACAAAAGTGATCTCCATCCAGGTTTCAAAGGGTTAATATGTCAGTGTTACTATGATAAATTATTCCTTCATTTCTTGTAGTTTTTGGTGATTACAATCTCAGAAGATCCTCACACTTCCAGCTTTACTCTCACTTTTTTATTTATTTATTACTGTGCACCGTCTAACAAATCTGAGCGTATATTTGCCGTTTTTGGGTTTCACCTTCTCCTGGAAGACGACGGCGGTCTCCAGACCGGGCATGATGTTCTGCAGCAGACGACAGGCGGCGGTGTTGAGGCTCAGCTCCCTGCTCGTCATTATATACGTGTCCATCAGCTGGAAAAAAACACAGAGTACACACATCAAACCTCCACTTTTGAAAAAAATCAACTTTCTTAATTTAATAACACAACTACAGCAAAAACATTGTTACATTTAAATTTTGTTTTCTTTCCATATTTTTGTGCTAATTCACTCTGACAAACAATTTTTGTGTCATGTAGTAAAAGGACGAAGGTTTTTTTTTATGCCTGCTTGATTAAATTGCTAAATATTAGACGGACATTTGACCAATATTAAGTATCAATGAATAACAGAGCTGAAACTGTTAGTTGATACTGAAAATTAACCATTTTTATCTAAGTTTTATTTGTTTAATTTTTACAGTTATTTTCAAGGAAAAAATCAAACTATTGTCGAGTTCCAGTTTCTCAGATCAGAGTATTTTCTCTCTCTTTTTTTTAATCATTGTGAACTGAATATATTTGGGTATTAAACTGTGATGGAAATTTTTCACTATTTTTTCACATTTTAAAGTGAAATAACTTCTTGATTAATCTAAAAAAAAAAAAAAAACATTAGCAGCCTAAATGTATTTTTATGGCAAACACGTTTCATTTTATTACATCCTCCAAAAAGTCAAGAGACAGATTAATGAAGTACACATACACGTTTATATGTGTATATGCTCAGATTCAGACAACTGTATTAATCTCACATAAACAGATCAGTAATAAATCCAAAAAATAATAATATGCCAAGAAATTCAGCAGAATAAAGGAATCTATATATAGAATAAAGTTTAGCAATAAAATAAATAAAAATAATAAAAACAAAACAAAAAAAAAATTTGCAAAGGGAAAAAACATTTTGAATTGCGATTAGTTTCACAAGCCGGTAAATGTCACTTTCTGGAGGATATACTATTTAATTTGTATATATATATTTTTATTTTTTTATTATTATTGCTGATGTTAGCATTATTATATTTTTGTATTCTAATTCTTTCTTTCTTTTTAAATTTTATTTATTTATTTCCCAAAGTATTTACATTTTGGGAGAAAGTGGGGTGTGTGTGATGAATGTTTGTGTGTATTTACTGAAAAATATACAAATGAAGTTTGAAAAGAAAAAAAGAGAGATTAATAAAAAACAACAAAATCAACTGCAATTTTAAGATCCAATCGTTCGCTGCTGGTCAGAATGAGAATAAAACTCATCCGTCACATTTTGACACAAAAACAACCGTCACAAGCTGCTCGATTAATAAAAAAGCTGCCGTCCTCACCGCGTTAGTGAAGTCATCGTTCATAAACAGCATCTTCAGGAGTTGCCCCAGCATGCAGTCCGGGTCTGCCCGTCCTGCAGAGTCACACAGGAGTCACAAATACACTGTGATTATTATCTTTATAATTATTATTATTACTTTTACTATTATGACTGTTATAACTGCCTTTATTTTATTTTCTATCTCATCTGTTAACAAAAAATGTGGGAATGTAAAAGAAAAATGTGGAAAACATATAAACTAATGTACATTTATGTTAATTCCTACAATAAAGTATTATAAAAAATTTAATTAAATTAAAAAAAATGAGTCAAACTAAACAACCAGCAAATGTGTGTATGCACGTCCAATCCGAACTTGGAGCAGGTGCTGAACAAAAGCTGAATAAATAGTGAAAAGGCAAAAAATTAACTCACGCTGCAGGGCTCCAGTTATCACTTATTTAATGCACCAAAGTGACGTTTCGAGCGACACCGCTCTTCATCAGACTAAATTTACACTGCGAGACGCCGTCTTAAACACTGTATTTGTTTTTGGTATTTTTTATCTAGGACACTGTGGCGTTTGCAGGACAGTTATTGAATGAAAAACTGTGATAGTTGTTCATATCCTCTGAAATGCACGTTTTATTTGCATTTCTCACACCCCTTTTATAAATTGCACGTGCGTTTTATTAACTGTCGCACATGTGTTTTAAATAAAGACGTGCGTGGAAGTTACTAACATGCAGGTGCAATTTATAAACAAAAAAACAAAACAAAAAAACAGAAAGCACATGTGAATTTTTAAAAATCAAACCATATTGATGTCACCTCCCGGGCTCCGTAAAGGGCAGAAGCTGCCTCACGTCTTTATTTTTAACTGTTGTCTACATCAACTGCAAAACAGATATTAATTTTGCAACCTGCACGAAGAGCTTTGTCTGATCAGGGTCTAAAGGAAGCTTCAGCTCAGCTCAGAAAACCCCAGACTGGTACATTTAAAATGCAAAAAGCTAAAATATGATCTATTAAAATCACAACAGGTACATAAATATTAAACTTTTCAAACTTTTCTAGTTGTAAAAGTATTAGAATGTATGAGAATTATAGAAACTAGTAGAATAATGTGAAAGCATGAATGTGTAATAACCTGGATGACGGTCATCAAACGGATCGGGGTCTGCTTTGTGATACTCTCCCGTCTCCCGTTCAATCAGCTCAGAGATTCTGCAGAAAAACACAAAAATGAGTCACACTCCTATTTTTTTAATTAAGAAAAAAAAACTCTGTCCGCGTCTCATGCAACATTAAGATAACAGCTTTTTAAAAAAAAACTCTGATCACTGCTTACTTTGTGAGGATGGACACCAGCTGCTCTGTGCTGCCGCTCTGTGCTTCTTCCCATTCGTCCAGCAGCGCGGCGAGATCCGCCTTCGCGTCCACCGACATCGCAACCGCCATGGCAGCCGACACGGCAGCGGACAAAGCCGACGACAGGACGTCTGACACGGAGGCCGGCGGCTCCTCCTCAGGGGAAGACATCGCTGCCTGGAAGACAAAAGGAGGACAGAAGTGAAAAAGGGAGAAGAGAGGGAGGGTTACATTTATTTACTTTTTTCTTCATTTTTCTGCTCTTACTCTATTTATCCTTCACTTTTCCTTCTGATGTCCCGTTCTTACCAGTTTTTCATGTTTTAATTTATTTACTTGTTCATCTAACTCTTATTCATCTGATTTTATCGTCTTACTCGCTGTCTTATTTTTTTCATTAATCAAATGAGTATATATATATATATATATATATATATATACAAACAAAAATTAAAAGTTGCAGAGATAAAAATACATAAGTAATTCTAAAAAAAAAAAAAAAAAGCCAAATTTCAGGTCATTTTCTCAAGTTATTTTTTTTCTTTATATATATTTTTGTCAGTGTTCAGGTCATTTTTCTGTTTTTCTTCTTTTCCCCAAAATGTTCAGTTCATTTTCTTTTTTGATTACTTTCAGGCCTTTTTTTTATTTAAACATTTATTCTCTTTTTTGCTTCTTTTCAGGTAATTCTCTTTATGTTTTAGTTTTATTTTCCACATAGATTTTTTTTTGTTAGTTTTCAGGTTATTTTTCTGTTTTAGTTTCAGGTCAATGTTCAGGTCACTGTCTTTTTTTTAACTTTAATTTTATTTTATTTATTTAGCTTTTTTTCAGGTCATTTTCTTGTTTTTTTAATTTATTCAAACTTTTATTACCTTTTCTTTCCGATTTTCAGGTCATTATTTTTATACTTTCTCTTTTAAAACAAATTTCTTACTAATTTGGAGCCATGTCTTGTTGAGTTGCGCGTTGCTCCCCGTGTTTTGGAGCCAGTTTGCTCGAGTCTTAAAGGGTTAAACCCTCTGGTCCCAGTTTGAGGAGTCCAGTTCGCTCACACTCACCAGCAGCTGTCCCAGTCTGGCTCGACGTCGGGACATCGCAGCGCAGCTCTTTGGACACTAACAGTTTATCTGCTGAGGAGTCCACATCAACAGCAGCAACAGGTGTCCCTGCGGCGAGGACAGCTGCTCCTCAGAGGACACTGTCTGTCTGTCTGTGTGTCTCAGCTAACGCGGCAAGACGAGGACAGTTAGCAAACTCGGCTAACTTCGCTCAGTTCGCGCCGCTTCCTTCGGTTTATCTGCGCGTCCTCTCGGCGTTAAAACACACACTTGTCCCCCCCTGTCTCCGGCTAATGTCTCCCTGTCTCCGGTTAAAGTCACAGAGCAGCGGCGTGGACAGCCTCATGTCAGAGACACAGACAGCTCGGGCTAACCACTCCTCCGTGTTTTAAACCTGTCACACTCACCTGGAGAGCGCGCGCTGCTGCCGCTTCTTTCCGCTCCTCACTTCCGCTCGACGTCTCAAACAAGTTTCGACAAATTTCGCCTCAAAACCGCGAAGGAAACGACGCGGACATTCAACGTTTTAAATACGAGAAAAAACTCTCACGTTTATTTTCAAAACTTCTCCCGGCGGCTGCGCGCGACGTCACAGAACTGGCGACGTTAGATGACGCAGGAAGCCGAAACCGCTCATGGGACTTGTAGTCCTTAAACGAAAAAAAAAAAAAAAAAACTTTTTTTCTTCAGTGTAATGTAGTTCATCAGCAGTGTAAAAAGTCTGAATACAGCTCAAGATCAGTTTATATGATTTTAATTAATTCCTCTTCCTTTTTTATTGTATATTATGTTTATTTCTTATAAACTTGCTTTATGTTGTTTTTGTAATTTACTTTTTATTGGCATCATACAACAGATATACATATCTGTCGCAGAGAAAAGGGAAAATTAAAAAAATGTATGTGAAATTAAGTGAAATAAGTGAATAAATAAAATAAAAACAAAAATAAAAAAAACGTCATAATATTAATAATGATTAAAAAAAAGAAAAAAAGCTATAGACAGTTGAAAGTGATCTTTTCTTAAATGTCCAAGAAAAGCTCTTCCTTCAAAGAGATTGTTTTATGCTTTTTATGCATATTTACATTTTTACTTTTGTTGTTTAATATTTCTTCTTTATTTCTTTTTGTTTTCCACCTCTGGTCTGTCTGTAACTTATTTTCAGAGTTATATACTGTATAATGATTTTTATTTTATTTGAATTTCGTATATGTATGTAATATCAAAAATGATATATATATTTATATATTTTTAAAATCAAATTTAAAATGTTCTTTAGACAAATCCTCTGTTTCTTATTGAAGCATCGCAGGTGAGCATAAAGGTAAGTATATGTGATTATTAGGGTGATGTATGTTAGTTTTTTTAACAGGTGCAACATTAAAGTATATTGTTCAGCTGTAGGTTTAAAGTTTGTAACACCAGAAATGTGGACTTGACTCACTTTGACAAAAAGAAAATAAAAGATGGATAAATGAAATTGTATAAAATGAATGTGGTGATTTAAACCAAATTCATTTAAATATACAACAATTTCATACCTTTTTAGGCCTATTATCAAATTGAATTTAGGACTTAAGGAGGCAGCAGATAAACCTGAGATCTGCACATTTCCAGTTTATGAATAAATCAGACCAGCAGATCTACGAACCAGTGCAAACAGTTTATTGAGTCTTTTGGACAAAAATGCTTTCTGCTTCCAGCGAAAAACACTTATTCCACTGAATCTTTTGGCTGCATCTGTTTTCAGATGCTGGTTGGAAAAAAAAAAGTCCTACCAACAGAGCAACAAAGCGCTTTGTATTTAGTATTTACAGGTTAAATGAACCACAAATTAAACGGCATCAAAAGTAAGAACAAAAGAGCTGCCAGTCTTTGCCGAGGTTCCTACACGTCCCGTTTAAAAATCACGTCCCTTTAGAAAGTCCTGAATATCTGACGGGTCGGTTTGATGTTCAGAGAGAACTTACATGATCAGCCGAGAGAAACAGAATCAGGAAGCAAAAAAAAAGCAAAAACATTTCTTTAAAGCTGCAAAAATGTGTAAAATCTGGCAACTATTTTTATAATCGACTGATTATTTCACATCATCTTTTGAGTAAAATATCCAAATATAATCTCATTTGAGCCTTTGAAACCTGAGCAATTAGGTCTGATTTCTGTCAAAAATATGGCAAGAAGCCAATGAACGACCAAAGAAATGACCCCAAAAATATGGCAAGAAATCAGAAAAAAAGTACAAAAAAATTATTAAAAAAAAACCAAAACCAAACAAGTAAATGCATTTAAAAATTACAGTAATTCCGTTTTCTTTTTTCCCTAGCTTTTAAAAAAAATAATTTTCTAAATCTACAAATTTCTTGAAATTCGTAGCATTTCTAACCAAGTTGGTCTTTGTCTTTTTTTCTCATGTTTTTGACAGAAATCACAACAAATCCTCTTAGGATTCAGAAGTTTAAATGACTGTAAAGGCTTATGAAAGCAGCACCATAAAAGCGATGTTGCTTCGGGTTTCAAAGGGTTAAGTTCCTCAAACGTGAACGTTTGCTGCTTTTTTCTGACTTTACATTATGATGAATTGAATATTTTGAGGTTTTAGACAGAAAAAACAAGAAATCTGATCACATCTATTTGTGCTTTAGGAAACGGTGATGGCCATTTTAAAACAGAAAATGATTAATCGATAAACATGTTTTATTCAAAGCTGGACTCGAACTCAGTGTGTGTGTTTGTGTGTGTGTGTGTGTGTTTCAGAGGTGTGTAGGAACCCCGCCGCTCGGCTAGTGTGTTTTCAGTTTGTCTCCAAACAGCGTCATAAAGAGTCCGTACAGGAAGCCGCCGGTGAGGATGAGCAGCGTGCTGGAGACGGGCCCAAACGACAGGAGGGCCCCGAGCACGTAGAGCAGCAGCAGCAGCAGTAACGTCCGGTAGCTCGCCAGCGGGCGCAGGCTCAGCCTCGGCTGCCGGTTCCTCTCTAAGGTCCGCCGGGTTACCGGGCTCTGCCTCAGTTTGGCGGTGGAGTCCGTATCCGCCAAGTAGTGACGACCCAGGCGACCCAGGAAGTCCGTACGTGAGCAGAGAGCGTTCATGTGTCCTCCGAACTGTGGGAACCAAAAACATATTTAAATTTAAATTACTGTGAAAGAGTCTGTGGTTTATTTAGAGTTTCAAATCACGAGCACTTTCCTAAATCGATTATTGTTAAATTTAACAGTCGATGAATCGAATGACTGTTATTTGAAAATGCATAAAAACGTATTGTTAACTTAATCATTTTAAGTTTACACATAAAGTGGCCGATTATTAGATAATAAAAAAAACAAAAGGAAAAAATGACAAAACCATCAACATCCACTGCAATGCAGTTATTTAAGGAATTAAAGGAAGCTCAGTGGGAAAAGTATTAAAGGAAATTAAAGTACAACTGTTTTTAGAAGTTTCTTATATTCAATAAATGCAACATGTTCACATGTGAATATTTTATTGTGGTAATAATCCAATATTGACCCTCTAATCACATATCCAGACAGCAGCTCACCCTCTCATTGACCACAGAAGAGATCTTGTAGAAAAGTCTGACCAGCAGGGCGCTCTCATAGCTCCTGATGGGCTGCAGCTCCGGGTCTCCCTGATAATGAATGTCAAACCTGCGCAGTCCACTTATGATCTGCACGCGCGCACACACACACACACACACACACACACACACACACACACACACACACACACACACACACACACACACACACACACACAGTTTTAGTCATTGCTGATTGGTCCACAGTTCTAAAACACGCCCTCTTCGTCTTGTAGGATAATTTGAAATACGAAAAAACAAAACAAAAATAGAGTCAGAAATGGGCGTAATGGGCACATATGTATGAGATAAGATACAGCTGGGTATATACAATTTGCTATCATACTAATTATTATTATTTTTTGTTATCACAAAAAAATAAATAAAAGAGCTCCTCATAACCGTTTATAACCTCCACGTGTGACGTTTTGGGCCCTTCTTCAGACATCATGTCTGTTTTTGTATGTAGTTTTGTTCTGTCCAGCACTGAATATTTAAGTGCTTTTTTCATGAGTGCGCTGCCACACTTTGTTTTCTAATTTGAAGTACGAACCTGACTCCTGCCCAGGTCGGTCAGGATGAGTCCGTTCTCTCCCTGGATGCAGTCTGGCAGCTGTTTGCAGTTTCCGTCGTCCTGGGACGAGCCCAGGTTAGATATGAGCTGAGTCAGCTGCACCTGGTTCAGCTATGAAACACAGAAATGTAAAATTAACCCGATAAACACCAACAGTCAGGATGTTTAACACAGAGGTGGCGCTACAGAGCTGCTCCTATGCCCCTTCCTTTTTGCATTTATACACAGAACCAAATGACGACATCATCACGCCGCTTCAGTGTGTGATTTTAGACAGTATACCGGTATCATGGAAGCAAAAGAGGTGTGACATTTAACACAACAGCCTCTAATGTGACATAAAACACGCTGCACACTGTCTGCAGCACTTTATAAACTAACAAAAGGCAAAACATGTCAATCAAAATCATTTACCGTCCCTGTTTTATGACGGCTGATCTCGTCCCCGACTCTGAGGGTAACAAACTCCCCGTTTCCTAATTTGGTAAGTGGGATTTAAGTCTTTTTAAGAATTTTTTGAATGCCATTCGGAGTGAATTTAAGTCCAGTTTTACAATTAACTACCACAATCGAAGAATAAAAATAAAAAATATATATATATAAAAAATTCAATAATTTCCAGAATTTAAACCCTTTAAATACCAGGCTTAATTGTTCACCTTTAGTCCGTAAAATAAATTGTCTTCACTGAACGTTTACTGGAAAGAAAACAAACGACAGTCGAACTAATCTGACCTTGAAGATTTGACACAAGTTCTCCAAAGCTCTGTCCAGGAACTCGTGAGTCTTTTTCAAACACTCCCCGCTGTCCTCTGGCTCGCCCCCGGGGAAGGTGTTGTTGGGGTCAGAGGAGCCCATCCCGAACCAGGACAGGAACGAGTTGTTGGCCGCCACCTCGTTGGAGTGATCCGATATCCTCTTGGCCGTCTGTCTGGCTTGTGCAATAATCTGGATTAACTTCAGGACCTGCAGAACGGCCAAAAAAACTTCAGACTTGGAGTCACCGGGATACAATTTCAGTATGAGCCCCCACTGACATTCTCATTAACCATTTTGTCCGCCGCCAAAGTAAAACTGAGAAGAACAAAAACTTCTGGGTGGAAACAGATAACCAAAACTTAAATCTCAAGAAAAAAAAAACGTGGTGGCCAAACTTACGGCTCCTCTGAGCTCAGGGCCAAACATCTGTTTGTACTGGCAGTCCTGGCCCTCCAGAGCATAGACGTGGCTCTTCACCCTGAACACCACGTCCGTCACCACCCGTTGCCGTGACGACAGGTAGCTGCCTCCTTGGCTCGGCGTCAGGTAGCCGCGGGGTTGGCGGTGGTGGAGGACGTGCTCTGGCTCCAGAAACAGCTGCTCTCCTGGTGAGAGACGCCGGGTTTAGTTTGGCTTCAAATCAAAGTCAGAAAAATGATGAAAAACTGAAGTTAAAGATTATTAGATGAAATTTTGTTTTCGTGTCGCCCAACTCTCGTAAAAATACTCAGCGTTGACGAATGGACTGATGTAATATACAGTATTTATATAATAAAGAGAATGACTTTTAATTTGAGAACCCAAATATATACAGTGTTTCATGAATCAGACCGGACTGTGTGAACAAATATCAGAAACACATTTTAGTGTAACTGTAGCAGCCGCCTGTTATCTACATGTGTACGTTTTGCTCCAATTCCCTTTTCTATAGAACGTATTTTTTTATGTGCCTCTCTGATTTTATTCTATCCTTATTTTATTTTATTATACTGCTATTCTATTTTCTTTTTACTACATAGTTCTTATGCTCATTTTATTTTATTCATTTCATTTATTTATTTATCTATTTTCCCTTTTTACATGATTGAAAGGTCTTCATGTTCATTTGGTTGTGTATTTTGAGTTTTCTTTTATTTATTTGTATGATCATTTAAAAATCTATTTTTTAAAAAATGTGAAAATTACCTGTCACATTTTTCCACAGTACAAGGCGATGTCTTTAGATTATTTTTATGATCTGAACACAGAGTCAAACCCAAAGAACATTTTTCCATTCTTTCTTTTGACCAAAACATCCGATCAGCAGTAAAAGCATCATTAAGTCACAGCGCACTGTGAGCCAGCTGTGCATCAAACAATGATAAACGGCAGAAACGTTGCTGAGTTTTTGACCACAAGAGAAGTAAAGTTCTGAGGCACAAACTCAAGTCTTTACCAAGTTTTTATAAAAGATCTACTTTTTAAAAAACAAACAAACAAACAAACAAAAACATCTTTGACCACAAGTTGTTGTTGTTTGCATTTCTGTCCTCACCTTTCTGGATCATCTCGGCGAGGTTCGGCTGAGCGAAGACTTTGGCCACCCTGAAGACCATCAGTGCATTTTTGGCGTTCACCAGATCCGTCCTCACGGCTCGGTTCAACAGCACCTGGAAGAGCTTCGTGTACATGAGCAGGTTCTCCTGAACAAACGACTCCCTGTGAAAAAAACAGAAATGATGTCAGAACCAAACCGACCTCAGTCGATACAACATCCTCGCCCAAATAATAAATCACCTGCGTCTCATCTGGTCCTGCAGCGTGACCACAATCATCACCGTGCACACCCACACAGGCCATTACACCGATTCATGTCCGTGTTATTCAGTATTTTCTGTTTCACTTATGTTTGCTGTAAAATGAGGACCACTGCATGCTGCATGAAGGTATCAGACTCACCATTTTTCAGGTACGGTTCTGTTTTGGTCTGGCGGAGGATTGGTCTTCTCCCCCGTGTATCTCCACGGCTGGATGTAGCTCAGCCACGTCTCCAACACCTGAACACAGACGTGATGCACGCCGTTAACAGTGAACTTAATGCTGAACCACTGTGTGTTAAATAATCCTTCTGCAGTTAGAAGGCTCAACCTCTCACTTCTGACCACAGACTGCTTGTCGAAGTAACGGCGAAATTGACGACCAAAACATTGTTTACTTGACAAAGTTTATTGCAAGTAACAGAAATTCTTTGTCTCGTCTATGGAAGATTTCCGTCTACACAACTGTGCACAAGTTTTTGAAGGTGTCCACGTTTAAACTGGTATCCTTACAGTGATACTGTGTGAAAGGGTGCATCAACTGAATGGCACAAGAGGAAAACAACTTTTAGGCTGAAAATGTTTAAAAAGAAACCAAACCGGAACAAAAGACTGTGATATGATCGGCCCCATGGTTAAAAATGCATAAATATTGTGCACTGAACAAACATTTAAAAGCAACACTGGCTTAGGATTAAGACTTCACTCTGTTTACGCAGACTTTTATTAGACTTATTTTCTCAAAATTTAGTCCCATATTTGTTAAAATCTTTTCCAAGATGATTTATAACCTTTTACAGGTGAGATATAACAAGATTTAACGGCATCATTACTTCACAGGAGTGCCTAAAGTTTGTACCTTCATTTTTTAAAAATGTCTTTGATTGCATGAAAAAAAGTAGATCTTTAAGTTAAACTTGTGAAAAAATGGGAGCAAAAACTGAATTGTTTCATAAATTTTTGTTTCAGTTTAAATATAAATAAAATATATTTTGGGGTGAGACCTACCGCTCTGAAGGAGGCGTCTAGAGGCCAGTGACCGAAGCAATGCTGGAGAAACAGGTACAGCTTCTGCTGCACAAACCGCTGCACCACCACTCTGTGAGGAAGAGGAGCAGCAAACATCAAACCCTCCGGAAAAATCAAATTTATGCAGAACGTGTCATCGCAGTTTCAACGGCTCTCAGAGCTGTTCATCGAACTACAGCCGGTGTTTGCTCATTTTCATCCATCCACGCCGCCACCGCAGCGGCAAAGAGTATAGCAGCGCGCATCATGAATCTGACCTCTTGAACTCCTCCAGCGGGCTGGTGTGAGTGTGCGAGTGCGCCGAGGGCGAGGAGGACAGCTGCTCGGGCTTCAGGCTGTTGGAGAAGGCGTGCAGATGTTTGACCAGCAGACGCACCACCAGCACGTGCTCCTCTGACGGGCTGAAGGGTTCCTGAAGAGACAAACAGTCACAAAGTGCTACACGGATACACGACGCCCCGTCATCTCAATCGGCGCCCGCTTTCTGAAGCAGCCAATCATAATGCATCCCAGTGCAAAAGCAGCCAAACTGCCACCAAAGCCTCAGCGCATTTTCTGTTCGACAGAGCACGGAGGTCTCACGCCGTAATCTGGTTTGTCCAGTCTTACAGGGAGAATCTGGACCTGGTCTGCTCTGTCATTTTGATCTCAAATCCTAAAAATAGTCTTGAAGTCACTGCTGCTGATACTCAACATCTGCTCTGATTATTTCATCTGAGCATTCATATATAGAGTAGATTCTTTTTTATTTCAACCTCATTCTGATGTCGACTTGTATGATACATTTGTGCGATTTGCTCCGACGATTCACTGGCTCTTCCCTTTGCAATAAGCTCTTATTTTTGGATGGTGCAAAACAGGTCATCTTAAAAGAGTGGGAGTCTTTGTCACCTGCCTGCCTCAGAAAGTGGCTGAATGACATGGTTTCCTGTCTCCATCTTTGGTTAATTCAGTACATTCTCTGACTCTCACGCCAAGTTTAATAAGATTTGGGGCTCTTTTATAGAAAATATCAGGAGGGAGCAGCAGTGAGACTGACACAAACTTCTTCTAAAAGACTGATTTTTAGTCGTTGAGCTTCTTGGCAGAACCGTTTCCTGAAAGTTTGTGTTGTTGTTCACCAGCGTGCGCCTGGATTTGTTCTTTCAACAGTACATTGTGTCGTTGATGCGTTAACCACCTAACGCGCATCAAGATGGTCTTCCTGTTTGATTAAAGACGATCGAAGCAGAGCGGACACCGGCGGAGACTGAGAGCGGAGCAGACACCGGTGAAGACATAAGCGGAAACAGAGAGCTTTGTCTCTCGGTCCGCAGCGCCGTCAGGTCTCACTGTGCAGGCTGGTCAGCAGGTCAATGATGAAACAACAGGGGCGCTGAATTTAGGATTATTTCTTTCTTTATTTGTTCATTTGTTATTTTAGGCAGAACATGAAGAAAGGGCGCTAACAAGCGCAGAGAATTATCAGATTTTGGTTTTTTTTTGAGTGCGTCCAGCTTTGCCCCTCCAGCGTGTGGTGCTCTAGGTGACCTCCGATATCTCCTCCGCCAAGGCCCGCCCTGAACAGTATATGTCCTCCTTGTTCACTGATGATATAAATAAGTCGCTGAATGTTTCTCCTGACGCGTTTTTTTAAAACAATGCCGCTGAGAGGCTTCGAAAAGCAGCTAAATAGCGATAAAGTTGACACGTTAGTGTCCTCTCAAACCAAGGGCAAAATGGGCGAAATCACAGCAATTAATGCTTATAATTATTGGTTCTATACATCGGCCAAAAATGTTATTATCGGAATTGTCGGTATGACGTCATAAGTCCCGTTATCGTGCATCTCTAATATAAAGTACACCTGATATATTTTTGATACTGGATGTGAATATAAAATATTTAATAAACAGTATTTTTCTTAAGATTTAAAAAATTCAATCATTCCTTTTGGAATAATCACAGCTGTGATTTAATAAAACATAACGACCTCATAAGATTTTAATTAATGACACGCAGTCAAAGGTGGGACCTCAGTGCTCTATCAGCTGCTTCCAGCAAAGCTGCTTTCTCAAAATGATTTCATGTTTCCTCCAATGCAAGCAAACCCTTACCTTCCTTTGTGAATTTAGGCCATGAATTTAAAATATATATATCTAACACTCAAATGATTTTCTGACTGGCATGTAAGATGATGATTGTTCAAAATGTAGTAGTATCTTTTGCTTTCTGCGGAGGAACAGTGTCAATAGAAAGAAACATTTATCACCCATGTAAACATGTAAAGCAACAAAGCATATCAGTGTAAAAAAAAAAAAAGAAGCATGCCTTTAAAAAAAATAAAACACAACCAGCTCAAGAGAAACAAATTCAAAACGATAAAGATTTGCTCAAACTCTAAAGCTTCATTCCAGGATTACTTTTTCCTGTCAAGGATACTTCTCCATAGAGATTCACAACTTTCAGTCAGACTGGAGGCCTCATAAAGGAAACAGAAGATCAAAATTTGGGGCGTATAACATAATCTCTGGTTTCTCAAATTTTTGATTAAATGTAACACTGCTGCTTGTGGACCCCTTTATGAAAAGCGCTTTTCAACAGTCAGCCAAACATCATTAAACCTGGATACATTTTAAAGTCAAGCTTTTAAAAATGAAAACTGAATTCTGCCTTGCAATTGGTCAGACGGGTGTTTTGGCAGAAACTCCACCACTGTGGATATCTCGGGGATATTTTAGGTTGACTTAAGCACAGCGGGGGTAAGCTGGGGCGCGTTGTCCATCTCTATATACAGTCTAGGGTTGGCCTGCAGAAAAATGAGATCCCTGGGACACTTCACAGAGAATTACTGCCATTTAACAATGCTGGATTGTCTTTCATAATTTGGGTTGTGTGACAACAAACTTTGCATCACAATTTATTAATCACTCAAACCTTTTAGTAGCCAACCTTTTTCCTTTCTAGAAAGCCAAATTCATTCACATAACGGCCATTTGTGTAGTACATGAGTAACGATGTCTCACCGTGTGCATCAGTATGAGAGAAGTACCCTTGACTCTGACCGTAACTGACTGAGGTTTACCTCCAGGAGGCCCCAGAGGGGCGGGGGTGAATGAAAAGGTAAAAGTACTTGGTAGGTGTGGAGGGTCCCAGAGCCTGGTGGGGCGTAGGGTTGGCACGGCATGCTGGACATACTGAGGCGGTACTGCAGCAGCGCCAGCTGTTCACCCGTAACCACCAGGAGGGAGAGGAAGATGAGGAAGAGGAAAGACATCGACAAAAGGTGGAGGAGGAGAAGTGAAAAGAGAGGAAGAAAAGGGGAAAAGTGAGGATAAAATGAGGAAGAGGAGGAAAAGGTGGCAGGAGGAAGGTAGCACATGAGAACAGGAGAAAAGGACGCAGCGAAAAAGGAGAGTGCAACCAGACAGAAACAATTGGCCAAAAATATTCAGGAGGAAAAGAGCAGAGAGCAGGAGGGGAGACAAACAAAAATAAAAATTTGACTGTGGGAACACAACGCTGTAACTGCTGGGGGGGGGGCTTTCCTAAACTCCAGACAGAGCGAGGACATGATCGTAGGGATGGGAATCATAGCTGCTAAAAATATAGTTTTTGTCCATTAAAAACTTAATTATTTCACTATTTTGTATTACACACATGCAACAAGAAGTCAGCAGCCACGACGGCAGAGCCATCGTGGACTTCATGACTTCCAGTTTGATGGTTGACAATTTTAACTGGTATAAAAGTGACTGGACCAGCACATCCACAGCTTTGAGAATAAAATATAAGAGTGTGAGTTTGATGTTTCAATCACCATATATACAGACGCATGTGATGATATTTAAAAAGAACTTCAGCTTTTCGTCATTCCCATCCCTTAAGTTTAACATCATTAACAGACTGAACCCGACACTGTAAGATTTTGCTTTGCTCCAAAAAAACTGTCAAAATAATGAAAACTGCCCAATTGTGTTTACAGACGTTGGGCATACAGAAAAGTGTGCGTTTTATACAGCTGGACATACACTGTGCTATTTCAGCACGTTTTAGAAATGTTGTTTTACGTCGATCTCCCACCGTCGGAGAAAATGGTTGATTGTTGATGAATGGTGATTTTAAGCCGAAGATCACTGTTTATGTGCTCACACAGCAGAGTCTGATCGTTAAGTCATGGTTCGAAGCTCACGCTGTCCGTTAGGGCTGCCTTTTGAAAATCGGAGATTCGAATCTTCAGTCGCAGACCGATCAGTCTGCTGAGACTGCTTCAAGTCAAACCGTTGTTTTTTTGTTTTTTATTTTTTTGCTCGTTATTGTACTTCTGGGGATATTTTGATCCCCAGATCTTGCGGTTAAACGCCCGTCATGCCTCTTTGGATGGCGGCCCTGTAGCGCCATCTCTGTGTAAAAAGGGCCTGAAATTCATCCGTGCCGTGATTGGTCCTCCAAACGCTGCGCGGCAAACGACACCCAACGAAGCTGACATTCAGCCCGACTCTAAAATGATTCTCAAGGATCAAAAAATCACAGCAAAAACGGACCCAAATCATGTGGTGTATGCCCATCTAATCCTTTTAAAACAAATGACATGTTACACTATATATACAAAGAGCATCTCTCATTTCACAAGTGTCTTTAGTTTGTGCCATCCCAGCTCAAATCAACGAGGACAAAATCTTACAGTTCGAGTCCACTCTTCACAGGAGGAACAAAATACAACACGATAACTCAAAAAAATGGTTAATACGTTTAAGGAGGATTAGCTTTTAGTACATGGAGGCGTCACACGACAAAATCTGTAATGATGCAGGTCATCTGTCAGCATGTTACACGAAGAGTTAAAGGGCGACGTCACTGTTTCCTCTGAAGCCTTATGGAGCAGCAATGGAGCTCAAAGTATTGAAATAACTTCTGATATTTAGGAAACATAAACCTCAGTAACCGGCATTTTACAGCTCAAGTTTCTGAAACGTGAGGATTCACTGTTTTTCCTCTTACGTCACATCAAGTCAATATCTTTGGGTCTCTCGGACGAGACATTTGAAACTGTCATCTTGTATATTTCAATACTGTTTTATTTTACAGTTAGTTCGTTGTTGCTGGAGCGTTTGGTGGGGAGAATTTATATTATGCACCTGAAATTTTTCAATAAATTTAAGCATTTTTCATTGTATTTTTGATGTTTCATGGACCAAACTATTAATTGATTAAGAAATTAATTGTGCAACTAATCAATAATGAAAATAATGAGGATGTTCCAATTCTGTTTTTTTCCTTCCTGATACAGATGCCTGACCTTGTGTATCAGCTTAGACCAAAGACTAATCTGATACCAGAAAATTTTCAATAAATGTGAGCATTTTTTTATTGTTTTTTGATGTCTTATAGACCAGACTATTAAATAATTGAGAAAATAATTGTCTAACTAATCAGTAATCAATATAATGGAGATAGTTCCATACCATTTTTACCAAATAATTGAGATTATGCCATATTTTTCTTTACTGATACAGATTCCTGAACTTGTGTTTTTTATGTCCTATAGACCAGACTATAAATTAATTGAGAAAATAAACTAATCATTTTAATGAAAATAATGGAAATGTTGCAATACCATTTTTTCTCCCTGAGACTGATTCCTGAACTTGCGTTATGAGTGATAGAGATTACAAACCCAATACCACTGTGCGAAAAAGGAATTTTAAAAAAATAACAAAAACAGCTGATAGTTGCAGCCCTAATCTAAACAACTGACAAAAAAACTGCTGCATAAATCCTGAGGAAACAGTGCTGTTGGGTGTAAAAGCAGGTGTGCATCACATGTTGGCATCACACAAACCATGCGATCAGCTGAGGGTCAAAGTGTAGATAAGAGAGGGCAGGTATGACGCAGGTAAAAGGAGCAAACACCACCAACATAAAGTCTCACTACCATCGCTTTTGATGGGTGGGAAACCTCCATTATTAACTTTTAACACATAACCAAACTGACCTATATTAAATATGACATTAACACATGGTCATCATAACATATTCATATGAAGAAATTGAACCTTTGCCTTTATTTTGATGTACTGTAGCTCTAATTTATGGACAATTTGAGCAACATATTGGATGTTTTTAAAAGTTCTGCAGTGCTGTGCTGCTACAGTAATATTCTTCAAAGCAGCACCATGCATGGTCATTTCATATCCACGTTTTTTGTGTCATACAAACATTATATCAGCAGTCGGAAACATTATGCCGTCTTTGGATATATTCGGTACAATTACGTAATGCTACAAAGAGTCGAATTAGTGTGTTAGTCCGACTAAAACTGGACGATCGAAACTTGACTAAATTCTGAATTCTCGAAATTAGACCATAAAATTTGGCTCAGGTGAGGGACATACAACTTGAAAAGGTAGCATTTAATACTTTTTTCAATAAAAAGTCACACTCCAGCCAACCCCTCCTGTGACAGAGTAGAGTCGCAGAACAGCGACACAGAGCTGAGTGATGTCCTGCTGTGGACGGAGCTGCAACAAAACATAGTTCAACCACCTAAAAAAAGTCAATACCATTTTAAACACTGACTATATTTGAATGTTTTCTCCTCTTTAGCTTCCACAGCAGCTGATGGAGGCAGCGGTAGAGCAGCATCTCGCCGTTCAGCCGAGTAAAATGACTGTATTCTCAGTTTGGTGTTTTTGATAAAACGGCCTCAAATCCTTGTCGGTGAAAGCTGTCTGACAGCGAGGCGAAGTGCTGAAAATAGTCTAAATATAGTATACGCTCACACTGATACTGATTTGGCTTAAAGCTAATCAATGAAGGCAGAGTTTGCTCAGTGCCGTTTGATTATGTTTACGCAACTAGACGCGGTGGTTTTCTACCCCAAAGTTACCGTAAATAAACAGTTATGATTGTGATTGGGTCGATATCATAGACTGAATAAATCAAATTAAATTAAATGACCTAAAGTGTGCGTATAAACATAGTTTGATTTAATCAATTTAGTCAAATTTCAGTCAGACTAACATGTTGACATGTATTCTAAAAGTCCAGTTTTAGTCAATAATAATTTGACTTTGTCTACCATCATGTAAACATACTGTCTGATATAAGATCCTTTGACAATGATGAAGAGCACTGCATTTAAGGATCAAATCTTGTGTGCACCCTCTGCAGGGAAACCTTCACCGTGCCGTGGCTTTATGATGGTGTTTCACACACTCGGACTCGAGAAACACTCCGTGACGTGGACATGCCAGCATGCAAAGGATGTGAAAGGAAGCAAAAGCACTACTACTGGGAACACATGCCAAATTCCTTAATGCAGTAGTTTAACTCTGCGGCTACTTATATATGATAAAAGGGATTTTCAAACTGTGATGCTTCTGAAGCCAGGAACAGGGACGCCTGCTGTGCATTCACACTGTGAGCAGCTCAAGAGACCTTTTAACTCCAGTCAGCTGATTCCTGTCTGCAGCTGCAACTTAAAGTGATATTTTAAGGTGCCGTTATACGAGGTACTTCTGCACAAACAGTGCATTACACACAGCAGATATCAGTCGGCCCCCAGTTCGGAGAAGCAGGCAAGAGTATCGCCACAGAAGCTAAGTGCTGTACTGCTGCAGATGGGGAACAGCAAAACATATAAGATAAGTTAAGACAAGATAATCCTTTATTAGTTCCACAAAGGGGACATTTGCATTGTTCCCGCAGTAACGGGATATTAAAACAGGGTAAGTACAAGATAAAAACAGAGCAAAAACAACAGTAAAAATAGTTTTAAAAAAATAATAATAAAAAAGATGCAAAATTAGAAATAGGAATTGAGCAAAAAAAAAGTAGTAGTAGGCAGGCAGTGTGGCCTGAGTGTCAGCTTCTGTGGCGTTACGCCTGTCTGCTTCTCCAAACTGGAGCTGAACCAACCAACATGTCCTGTTAGCGATACAATGAGACTTTTGATAAGTACCTCATAAAACTCCACTTCTAAAAATCCAGACTATACTTTCAAGTCATCAACTGTTGCCTATCAACAGGAAATCATACACTTTTGTGCAACATGCTGTTTATTTTAACCCTTTGACACCTGAGCAATTTGGCTCGTTTTCTGTCAAAAACATGGAATTAAGGCAATGAGCAACGGAGGAAGAAAGAACCCCAAAAATATCAAGAAATTAGTAAAGAGTACAAGAAAATTACGAAAAAATTAGTAAGCAAACAAGCAAAAATCAAGGCAAATAAGACCTTGAAAATTAATTAGAATAATTCTGTAATATTATTTTAAATATGTAACTATTATAATTATATTTTCCTTGGCGTTTTTTCTTTTTATTCTCTAGACAATTTCCCTAGCTTATAAAAAAATCCAAATCTGCTTATTTCTTCAAATATGTGCAACATTTCTTACCAAGTGGCTCACTGCCTTTTTTCCCCACATGCTTTTTTAAAGAATTTACCAATTTACTCTGGGCTAAAAAGTTTAAATAGTTGTAAAAGGCATCTGAAAGCAGCACAGGAAAAGGTGTGTTGCTCCAGATATCAAAGGGTTAAACTCTTCTGTATGTCGAAATGTGGCTGCTTGCAGCATGACAGAAGATGTAGGTGAAGTTGTCCTTCAATAGTGCATAAACAATATAGTTTTTACTAAACTAAACCATGAACCGTTATCTCCACTATGTTCATCAAAGACTTTATCCGAGCCTGGATGTTTTTTGAATCTACCAGCCACCGTAGCTGGTGCACAATTTTACTAAACTTAGTTTTAAAGTAGGACCTCCTGACGGCAGCTGGTCAGGTGCAAAGAAAGTGGCTGATGGACAAAAATACCAACCACAAGGCTGCTGGACAGAGCCGTTTTCCCACCCTGGGCTTGAGATGAGACAGAGATGGTGGAGGTGGAGGAGGAGGGGAGGAGGAGGGGCGGGCGGGTTGTGGTCAGCCAGTCAACAGCCAGCTGTGCGATGCTGCAGTGTGGAGGAGAGGAGGAGTGTGAGGGGAATATTTCTCTTACCTTCACCTGAGGAGACTGCAGCTTCTGGTACATCTCTAAGGAGTAGTGATGGAGCCAGATCTCCACAAACATCTGAGGATAAACACACACACACACACACACACCCACAGACACGCACACACACACACACACACCCACACACACACACACACACACACACACACGCGCAAAACCTAAAACCTTAGGGCCCGCTTTGATATCACACACACACTCGTATCGCTCTGCGGACAAAATCAAGCTTTAAAAATATTATACATTATTATTATTTTCTACGTTCACTTTTCTATGTTTATTTTTAAAACCAACATCAGTCCTAACCATAAATACCAAATATGTGTAATAATATTTTGTCATGATGCCACTATGTTTGTAGATGGGGGAAAAAAACACAAAAAATGAACTATATTCAATAAAGTAAATGCTAAGTCGATTTTTAATTTTATTTTACTATCACAGCCTGGGGTGTCAAAGACTAGCTGCAACATTGGTTTTTAAACATTTCTTTTTCTTTTGTGCAGTGTCACACACTCACACTCACACCACTCTGCACACACAATGCAATTTTCAAAATAAGACTATAAAAGATATTACTTAATAATATTATTTTCTACTTTCATTGAGTTTATTTTCTTAAATGCAAGGTTTTTTATCATGATGCCACAAACACAAAATATTAATTATTTTCTATATACTAAATGCAAAGTAGATTTTTTTTGCTGCTGACAGTCTCAGCAGCTACATTGACTGTGACAGGTCACCTAGTGGAAATAGCATGTATTTCCTCCAGATGTCAAATATGGTCAAAATGACCTCATCAGGTGGAAAATAGTCAAAATGACAAATTCAGAGTCAAAAGCCCAGAATGACACCCAGAAATAATACAAGTCCTGTTTTTCTGCTCTGATGGCTGTGGGATCAAAAATGTCAGTTTGAATGGGTTTCATTGGAGCATTTTTTGACCTGAACAGTCTGAAGTTAACTATTTAGTTTCCACAGTGTATTTTAGACTTATTGTAGGAGCTGAGCTGCAAATTCACTGATTACACTCAAATACACAATATTTTCCAACCGTATGCCATACGCATGAACACGCATAAAACACACCAAACAGTCCCTGTAAGGGTTAATTCCATGCAGTTTAAACAGTGCAAACATGCATTTTCATTTTGTTCATTTAATTTTATTTTGGAGGGATTTCAGTGAGTTTTTTTTTAACTTCATCTTTTACTTTAGAACATTTTGTGGCTCCCTGAAACAAAATGCAAGTACATGAATTTATGAACCATTTATTGCATTTTAACATGCTAAGTTTGTGTAAATGGGAAAAACACTAACCCAGTTTGATTTGTGGCTCACCTGCAGCAGTGTTTCAGACCTCCAGATCTCCTGGGCTGCCGGGTCTGCGTTTACTGATGGTTGATGGAAGATGTGATGTTTCAGGAGACTGGGGCTGTGAACGCCATAACCAGCGAAGGAAACACTGGAAGATCTGTTAACATGAATATAAGAAGACAGTGGCATTACAAAACATTTTAAAATCATACAATATTTTGTTGTTATACCGGGTCAAACATGAATCAATTCAACATCCATTTTGAAATGGAAAAGGTTTACTTCTGCTTGCAAAAAAGCCCTCACAGGGTGCTGGTTACTTTCTGAACCCTCTCAATACAGGAGTAGATAGATAAAGCAAATTATATTTATATTATGGAAAAGATTATTTTCTCTCTTTGGCTTTAGAAAAGTGTGTTCACTGGGCTCTGTACAAAGTCAATACAAAAATATGTAAGACTTTTACAGGCAGATTTTGCGGAGGTATTGGGAAAAACAACCCCATTATGTCGTTCTCTTCTGACTGCTTTTCTATTTTCCTAAAATATTCCTAAAATAGCTGTTATGTGTGTCTCTCTCATGTTGTACAAAGTTCTTACATTTTTGAAAATCTGAACTGCAGGGGAAATTTAACTGTACCACAAACTGCTGTCAGGGTAAAAAAAAACAATAGTTAAAAAAAAGTTTGTTTAATTGCAGCACATGAAAATAACGTTCATCTCTTCACATCTTGTTATAAATACCTGGGTGAAGGTGCAGTGACAGAGCCCCTGGAGTCAGAGTAAGGCGAGGGGGGGACACTTCCTTCACTGGGGAGGAAATATTTGAGGTAAGTGTCCACGAGCACAAAGTAGGCGGTGTCAGTGGAGCTCCCATGTTGGCCTGGAGGGTAATTCTGCAAACATAAAGAGGAACAAATGATCAGTTTTCCCTCCGACAAATCTTATCTGCCATAAGACTGTATGGGCTCATTTTCAGATTGAAGCATCAACAATGTGCCAGGTTTAACAGCTTTAACAAATTGATTCAATTTCTTTCAAAAACATGGGAATAAATTTAATGAGGAGCTTGGCAAGAACTGGCCCGCAAATTTTTCAAAATTATAATATTTTTAGGAACTTTCCTTTTTGTTTTACTTTTCTGTTTTTAATTTTATATGATTTATTTATTTGCTGCTAATTTTCTTGCTATTTTTTTTCCTCTTATTTACTATTTTCAGATTAAAGCACCAATAGTCAGCCAGCTTTAACGGCTATAACAAACTGGTTCGATTTCTTTCAAAAACATGGGAATAAATTTTTTAAAAAGGGGGTTAGCAAGAACTATTAACTTTAGTCTGGCATGTTTGATGATGGTGATTTTGGGGTTGTTTCGTGTTAAACAAAAAGGCTCTTGTTCGTTCACAAAGACACTATCTCTGAAGGGATCCTTTCCATAAACTGTCAGACACCTGGAATAACAATATGAGTCTGTCAGTGACAAAAACAAACACTTAATATAATATAACTCAATATAAGCTGGTGTGAAGAAGCCCAGAGTGGTTACACTGCAGCCTCTTTCACTGCTGACAGCTGCAGTCCTCTCACTCAATACTGGAACAATTTCAAAAACTCACTTAGACACAAAAACATGGAAAAATACACAGACGTCACCCTTTAACCCGAATATCACTGATGGTGTTTTGATAAACTCACCTTTGGCGTGATGAGACAGTAGGCAAAATTGAACATGAAGAATTCAAATGGATCTGCGAAACGTTCAGGAATAATCAAACTGCACAAACAGGAAAAGTCTGCTCCCTCCCTCGGCTTGTATGAACCTTCCTGTTGTCCTCGCTGTCTGACAGTGAGGACTTTGTTAGGAAAATCATACAGTAAACTTCTACAGCTGTCTACTTTAAAGAAAAATTCGACAAAAGATTACGGCTGCAATGATTAATCTATAAGCAGATTGGCGGAGACATTTTTCTTTTTTTCAGTCATTTCTGAAGCACAAACTGTGAAAAAACACTACTTATTACCTAAATCAGGTTTCTGCAGAGGAAAGATTTGCTGCTTTTCTTTGTCTTTTCTGAAACTGAGTATTCATCTATTAGTCAGACAAAGTAATGCATTCAAAGACATAATCCTGGGGTTTATTCCTATTATGATGTGCATTTTTTTCCCACTACTTTTTTGACATTTAATAGGCTATAAATTATATGCGGATTAACTGACAATTGAGGTAGCAAAGAGCTGACTCACTGTACAGTAAACAATAATTATCGTCATTATTAGCTATGAGTCTGCACAGGGTTTTGTTTAATAAAGGCTTGACTTGTCACAGGAAATCCCTCTTGAATACCATGAAGAGACCCAGACAGACGGACAGATCTGCGTTTGTGTTGGGAAGGATACTGAGAGCGAGGTTCAGAGTCAGCAGACCAGAGAGGGGGAACTGCAGCTTGTTGTGAAACAGCGGACAGTCTGGGAGAACTCCCTCCTGGATACACGCCTTCACAGGACCCTGCAGGACACGCCAAGAACCAGAAATCAGGCTACAGCGTCAAAAAAGAAACATGTGGACCCAACTGACATTTTCTCAAAACAGACACCAGAAACAAATCACCAAAACGCAATAAGCAGCTTTTTTCTTGTTAAGTTGCTCATTACCTCCTTTCAGTTGTTAAACAACAATTTGCTCAGGTTTTAAGGGGTTAACTTTATATGGAAGGACATTTTTAAATGTCACTTTTTAAAATTTCTCTACATCGTACATGGCACACATATCGATTGAGTCAAAACACACTTAAAAGATCATATTTTGCAGATCAATTTACTGAATGACAACCCTCATTTTCGCTTGCAACAATGCGATGCAACATTTAGCTCTGATATTAAAATATGTCACATTTGATGCAGATACTTTAAAGAGGACAGAAATTGTTGCAGCCTTTGAAATCCTCACTGAGTATACTATATGCTGTAGCTAACTAACTAGCTAACAACAAGCTTTTAGCTTTTTTTTTTTAAATTTAAAAAAGCTGTTCAAACACACCACACAAAAACTTACTGACTCTGATGCAAACACTAAAGAGACAGATGTTCTTACCGGGAGATAATTGATGGGTATTTCATATTTGTACTCTTCAGCTTGAAGTTTATACACCAGCTTCATCATCGGCCCACTGAAACAAAATCAGATGTAAAAACCATATAAAAAAACATACAAAAAACATATTATAAGTGTTTTGTTCTGCATCTTAACATATTTCAGGGTTGCCAGCTCTCATGCTTCTGGCGTGTGACACACGCTTTCAGCGTCAGTCTCACGATCTCATGACACCAAAGCAAATCTCACGCCAAAACACTGCGACAGCCGAAGTGTTGAACAATCATGAGATGCAGTGAACAACTGACTGAAGAATACAGCCGATTATTTGCCAGCCGAGCAGCCGTTCATTAGCACGGATCAAACAGCTGATCGCCCGACAGCGCAGCGCGGTTAGAGAGAGACAAACAGAGCGGAGCTTCTCCTCAAAGCACCAAAGTGTCTGAATGAACCAACAGACAAATATTCAGAGTGGAAAGTGACTTCTTTACACTTCTAAAGACTATTTCCTGTTAGTTTCAGGTTTAGTCAGACTTTGGATGGAAGTATTTAGAGTGCATCGCTCCGTGTCTCACCCAGCAGCTCGGGCTGAGCTCTCATTATTATTACCAGGGGCAGACGTCATGAGAGTAAATAAGGAAAAAGGTCGGGAACCACTATACATGGTCCAGCCATATACTAGGTATATATCTATATCTATATCTATATCTATATCTTTATATATATACTTGTTTTTTCTCAGCTGAAGCACTATGCACTATGTCTGTTTCATGCCTTTCCTATAGATACACAGATAAACCAAGAAGGGAAGTCATGGATGAAAATAAAAACACAGAATAGTTTGTCCCTCCCAAAAAATCAACATTGAAAATATTTTACCTGACAAAAAAAATGGTTTACATGAAAACAGTGGAAAACAAAACTGCACACAGTTTAAAATCTGTTCAAAAATACTTTGGACTAAATGTTCAGTTATTTTTTGTTTTAGGGCTATATTTTTTGAATTGGGAAATTAGCTTGGTTGTACGGTTCAGTAACAAGCTCAATAGTCTCAAAATCTAACATGAAAAAGAATCGTGATAAATTCGTGATCCTGCCTTTAAAAAATCGTGATATGATATTTTTGCCATATCGCCCACTCCGGTGAACTACCTGGGGTTCAGAAACTCCATCACGATGTTGTACTCGTTGCTCCGCGAATGCAGGAGTCGCAGGTTCCAGCCGGCGATGATGCCGTCCAAACTGCCAAACACACTCTCCACCAGCCAGGGGAAAATCAAGTGCAGCTCCTAAATGAAAACATAAATAAAGACTTAATCATAAACTGGAAACACATTTTAACACATTATAACGCCTGCCGTGGCAAACAGCTCAGCTCTAACAACCAACAGTGAAAATCTTCTTCTGTGGTTGAACTGTGGACAACGCAGCGCAGAGATGCACTGAAATAATACGCAAACTTAAAGGTCCAGTTTAGCGACATCTAGTGGTGAGGACTGCAGATCGCAACTTCTGTTAGTTATAATTTCCTCAGAGTTAATTATTCTCTCATAGCAAATCAAAAACAGCAGACCGACGTATCAGAGAAGCAAAATATCTGCTGACTTTCTGACTAACCAACTAACGGAGTCAAAGGAGGCTTTAAAATACCATCAGGATACTTTTAGGCTATAATGCAAAAGATGACACACAAGTCAATATTTGAAATCTCCTCTGAACTACGAAAACACAAATATGTTAAATGAACCACAGTTACAAATAAAGTAGCTACTGTCATAAAATAAAGTTACAGAAACAAAGTTTCATAAAATACTTTTATAAATGTTAAAGGACGTAAGGTTAAATGAAGTTGTACTGTTACAGTAAGTTTAAATGTTATAATTACACAAAGCACTATCAGATGAGGTAAGAAAATAAACACAATAGCATAATATGAAATGATACTTTTTTTTATAGTCAGACGATATATTTCGTCATATAATACATCCGACACAGACTGTAACACGCAGCTGCCTCACAATCATCTTTGTGTCACACACTGAAGCACCAACAGCTGCTCTCCAACAGAATAACTACAACAACGCTGTCACATGCCGACAGGAAGCATCATTTATTATATATTGTGCTATTTTTGTCCACTAATGTCTGTAGCACATAAAGACTCGTATCACTGGTTGTTGTGATTGACATCTGAACACAAGAAAGTCAAACGTGAGGGTTACAGACCCCGAATCTCTAATGTAACTTTATTTACTGTCAAATGTTTATGCGTATTTTAATTAAGCTTTTTTACCTTTCTTTTTTTGTTTTTTTAATTGTGTCTCTTTTTTCTAATAATTTCTTTATTTTCTTTTTCAGTAGATTCTGTAAGGCCTATTATATTGTGATATGTGTGACTGAGGTGCCGCCAGGGGTGAGAGTCGTGTTGTGTATTTTTGTGTTTTCCACGTTAAAAAAAAGAAAAAGAAAAAGAAAGTCCAACATCAGCATGAATTTCTCAAACAATACAATTCAAGCTTTTATGTCGGATTCTGCGCAGATCGTTTGCGTGTAAAGTACATTTCACAGGCCAAAGTTCAAATGTCCTTTTTAAGAGAAGGTGAAGACGCTCAAAGTGAAACTCAGGAGTACGTGCAGCTGTCTCCTCTCACTGAAGGCATTAACATAAAAGGTCAGGCCTGCCCTGCAGTGTCCACTGAAGAGACAAACAGCTGACTGGGTCTGAAATACCGCGTCACGTACAAATCCAAAAACATTCTTTTGCAAATAGCCCAATAAGCTTGTTCAAACACCGTGTGGAGCCCAAACAGAGTAACCATACAGCTGCTTCACAGTGCATATTAAATGCTGCACTGCACTGTGACTGCATGTGTTGTTTCAGTGTGATTATTAGTAAAAAAAAAAAGCTTTTTTTTTCAAATCTGTTAAATATTAGCAGCCATTTTTATATTACATCTAGTGCACCAACAAAGCCATTTTAATCAGGATTCCACACATTTTCAAGGACAAAATTACAAATCTTTTCCATGAATTTTCAAGGACCCATAATATTTTTTTTCTAGCCCTCACTTGCGTGATGTTTTTCAAACATATCAGATTCAAACTATTCAAAACAAAACAAAGCTCAATAACTTTCTAAACTTTCAGTGATTTTTACTATTTCTATGACTTTTCCAGGCCTGGAAGATAAATTTGAAGAATAAATTTGACGTCATGTGACACGAATAAACTTATGAAGAACAAAAGTTGTGATTTTTTTAGCATGTGGGATTTGGTGCTGTCAAGTTCATACATTTTTATGGTGCTTTTTTCATCTTAACAACCACTCAAAGCAACAACAAAAGCACAAAAAACCACTATCCAAACAACAAAAATTATACATAAAATGTATAATAAATCTGATCATCATCCCACAGACTGACTTCAAATACAACAGTAAAAAGTCCATCACCTTTTACAGCAAATGACACAAAGAGAAGACGGGAGTGCGAGAGTCAAGAGTACCTTTGCGGGATATTCATCGATGATTTTCACGAGATCTTGGCATCGCTGGAGGAGAGGTTTGGTGGTGGCATCTGCTTTCAGATTGGCCTGGAGGAACATCACAACACATTTTGTGAACCACAAAGTAAAGGAGATATTTTTTGCAGCAGGGTAATTGTAAACAATTAAAATGGGGGTATAACTTTATAACATGTTTTGGAATTTTCTTATTGTTTCTATTTTTTTGGTCTCTGTTGTTAATTCTGCTTTTTCTTTTTGTTTTGAATAACTTCAGCTTCGTCCCTCCCGTCTCTTGAGGCTGAGCAGCAACATTGTCAGAGCTGATGAATTTATTATTTATATTTGTCAGGACAATTTCTTCGTCACCTTTGTCTTACTTCATGCAATGTGTGGTACATTTCTTGCCAAGTTGGTCATTTTAATTTGTTACTGTGTTTTTGTAAGAAATTAGTGCTTGTCAATGTACAGGATACATAGTGTTATCGTGATATGAGACCACATACCAGCTGAGATTTTGGATATGGTCATATCGTGATATGAAACATCTGTTGTCTTTTCCTGATTTTAAAGGCTGCAGCAAAGTGATGTAATTTTATAAACTTATCAGAATCTTCTACTTGTTCGAATATTTGCGTTCACCCACTTAAGTCATTAAATCCACATTGCTAATAATAATCAAAAATGTCATTGTGTTTATATTTTGTCCAAGTACAAACAGTCATTCCTAAAATTTGTCACAGTATCAATATTTATGTATTTCGTCTCATATGTGAGATTTGATTTTGTTGCCCAGTGCAGCATTTATGAAGCTTTTGAAGAGGGCTCAAATATTGTGATATATACTGCGTCCCGTGATATGGTCCATGAATATTGTGAAATCATTAAAGGCCATACTGACCAGTCCTATGAGAAACCAAACCAATTTTCTCAGGTTTCAAATGATTAAATAAACTGCAAAATAATTAAAGTAACACAGAAAAACTGATGCCCAGTCAGGTTTTAACGGGTTAAGTTTCAGCCTTAAACCCTTTCGGTCTGCATTTTTCTGTTCCTGTATTTTAGGTAATTGAGTTGCTGTTATTTATTCTTCATTATGTGCATTCATCTTGGAAAATTGTCAACAAGGACCCCAAAAAATGACCACTAACCACCAGCTGACCATGTTGATTCCCGGTTACAACCTGTAAACAATCGCGCTGAGAGACTCACCAGTAAGAAACTGGGCTGTTGAAGTGTTTGAGCAGCCATGTAGGACCGTGTGTTGTCTTCTGGTGGTGTACAGTCCACTGGGAGCCCACCTGGAGGCGGATAACACACAAAACTTTTAATTTCCCCAGTTAGCTGGCGATGCCGCCTAGCCTAGCATTACTTTGCTAGCCCCTTTAGCAGAAAAGCACAGTCGGTGATCACAGAGACAAAAGCACGCAGTGGACACAGTGTGATAACTGTATGTTTTGTTAATCCGACAACAAAGTGTCCCATTGAGAGGACACTCCGCAGAGACACACACTCAGACCGGGCAGCTGATTAGCACGAGCCGGCTAGCCGGAGGGAGCTAACTAACTTAGCGAGCAAAAAGAGACCTAAACTGACGGGAACTGACTGAAAGTCACCCACAGCCGCTCAAAAACACGCCGAGTAAACATTTACAAGCTCAAATCAACAACTTTGTACCTTCACCGCTGACAGGAGTTTAAAATTTCGGCTACTTTTTCATCAGGCGCGTTTCCATCAGTGTGGTTCAAACACGACCAGGCGCTGACTTCTTCTTCTGTGGTGTTTTGGTTGGTAGTCATATTGATACACATTACTGCCACCTACCGGAGTGCGTTATTTACTCCAATATGCATTTTCACAATGATAATAATAATAATAATAATAATAATAATAATAATAATAATAATAATAATAATAATAATAATAATAATTTAAATACCACATGTAACCATGGTTTAAACTGATGATGACGGTATTGAAAAAATAATACATAGATGGACACATGCTTTTTTCCTCTGCTGCGTCCTTTCATCAGTACTTAAATGCCTGAAACCTGACAAAATTGGTTGGATTTTTTTTATAAAACATGAGAAAAAGATAATGAGCAACTTGGCAAGAAATTTCCTGCAAACAGTGAATAAAAGGTGCCAAGGAAATGTCCTGATAACTTTATAATTATATATTCAAAGTATGTAACAGAAAAATGCAATTAAAAATAAAATAAGTAATAAATAAATAAATTGAAAAAAATTAAAGTATAAATACATAGTCTATAATAGTCTGTAGTACATAATGTAGCCTTGAAAAATAAACCAAAACACTGTGCAAGTGAGTACAGTGTAAAAAAAAAAAATAAAAAAATCCTCAGGTGTTTTTAATTTTTTATTTTACAACATTTTGTGGCTTATTCACATACAGAAACACAACACAATTTCATTTCTTGATCTCAAAGCTTATTAGAGTTGTGAAGTTAAAAAAGTTCTCATTTCACTTTTAAGAAGCCCACAAGTTTATATAAACATCCTAAAGTCCTAAATTCTACAATACAAAGAAAGAAACTATCAAAAATAGAGTTTTTTAATATACATCAATGTGAATAATAATTATTAGTTACATGGCAGAATTAATAAGCTATACATTTTTTACGTATTTTCAAGCGAGGTCCATTTCCTGTGTGCGTTTCCACTGATCCATTAGGTGAGTATGAAGAAGATCAACATTACGTCTCAGAACGAACATAAATACATGAAGAAACATTATACGTTTAAACACAGTTAAATGTGTGGCAGTAAATTGGGCAAACACTGTTATGAATTAGTCTTCTGTCATTAACTTAACATATAGATTACATATTTCTGTCTGCACTGTGTGTGAGATCCTGATACATTTCTACTTGCATGTCAGTTTGCAAGAGATTTCATGTCAGCTGTCTGGTGCTATTTTACAGATGCACTGCAGAACTGGTTGTACAGAAGGTTTAAATAGACAATTTTTAAACAGAAAAAATAGATATTAGAAGAAAAAAAGACTGCTGAAGTGTGGATATTTGTAAATTTATATCATTAAAGTAGATAGAGCCCACCAGTCCCCCAAATACGACAAGTAGTAACTTTAAATTCAGATCAGTTGGTTTTAAAAGTTTTTTTTGTATTACTAAACTAATTAGCTTAGCAACAGCAATGAGCCATGTCAAACGGTAGCTTCTACCCGACAGCTGACATGGAAAACTAAATATGGTTCGTTTCCCCTGAAACTGTGTCTACTTGTTTCTGTTGAGATGGACAGATGATACAGTGCAGGTCACTCTGTGGGAAACCAGACTGAAGTTTCTATTCATATTTTACATTTTGTTCAGATGTACATATATGCTATTAGAGACCAAATAAAAGAAAAAAATCCCAAAATATTTTTGATGAATTTTGAGTAAGGCATTTACTTTATTTTATTTTATTTTATTTTATTTTAGTTTAGTTTAGTTTAGTTTAGTTTAGTTTAGTTTAGTTTAGTTTAGTTTAGTTTATTGATTCTGGGAGTGCTGCCATTTTCACCCCCTTAAAAATGTCTTTGGTGAGAAGCTTTATTTAAGGTTCAATATCTTCCCACATGTAACTCTGGAGCCATGACATTTGGGATGGACAAACACAAAACTGTGCAAAAGATCAAAATAACTGGAAGGAACAAACAAATGTCTTATTGTTTTTGCTACTGGCCTTTGAAATTGAAAAAAAGTGCAAAATTGGTGGTTTTGGAGACGAAGATGAGCCAAAGTTGCAATTTGTGGCCTTTTTGATATTTTTTATTTGTCTATTTGATTTGGAAGATCAGTTATTTGATCCCTGAAACATCCAGAGAAGAACATTATACACAAAAAAAGGAAAAATCATAAAAACCAAAATAAAAAAAATAATTAAAAAAAGGATTTAAAAAATAAAATAAAAATATTTTACAGGATTTGTTTTGGTCTTTAATAGCATAAAAATAAGGTTTGAACAAAATCTAAAATAAAGGTCAAAATATTCAGGTTGAGGATATTTTTAATCTCGTTTTTCTTATAACTGTCAGTCTTTAATGGCAGATGTGGTTGTTGTCACTTTACCAGTTGGCATTATTTGCTCAAAAAGCAAATATTGTTGATGAAGCCTGTCCTCGTCCTCTGCGTGTCCCGGATCTGTCGTCCGTGAGCAGTCTCTGTGTCCTCCGGGGGACTAGAGGGGGACCTCAGGAGGGTTGTTCCTCCTCACCCGCGCCTTCCTGCTCTCCTGCTTGAGCTTCAGAGTGCGAAGTTTCTGCTGCCGGCGTTTCTCTCGGTACCACAGCTGCTCGCAGTACTCGTCCACGCTCAGACTGTTGGTCCCCACCAGCTGCAGGTCTTTGTAGCTCTTCAGAGGCAGCTGCTGAGGATGCTGGGGCAGCCACGAGTTCCTGTGACCCGCAGGAGGAGGAGGAGGTGGGTGAGGGGGCCTCGGCTGGCCGAGAAACCCGGCGACCCCGGCGGCGCCGATCCTCCCGAGGACGACGGGGCCCGGGTGGTTGGGGCCGTGGTCGTGCTGGTGGCGGGTCGGGTGCAGGCTGCGGTTGGGGATGATGTGAACGCGGTACCGGGCCAGGACCTGGCTGTAGGAGTGCTCGTGACTGGTGCAGGTGTAGAGGCCGGAGTCAGCCAGCTCCAGGCGTTGAACCAGCAACCCTCGCTTCATGTGGAGGGAGCGCTCATCGTCCCTCTGAGGGAGCTGACAGAGAGCACAGACAAACACACAACAAGATGATAATTAAGATGTCGGTTCACTCATTGGTAATTCACATGCACATTTAACCCTTTAACATCTGGATCAACATCACCTTTTTTTCCTGTGTTGCGTTCAGACGCCTTTCACAAGTATTTAAATGTCTAAAACCTGAGAAAATCGGTCTGATTTCTTTCAAAAATGTGGGACAAACATCATGAGCAACTTGGCAAGACTTTTATTGACTGCAAACAGTCAATAAAAGGTGACAAGGAAATTACCTGAAAACGATATAATTATATATTTAAAGTATGTTAAAGAAAAATAAATAAAAATCAAAATAAACAATAAATAAATAAATAAACAAACAAAAAATAATAAATAAAATATTAATGCATAGCCATTTTTATTGCCAAGTAGGACTTTTGCTAATTTCTCACCAATTTTGGGCTGTTTCTTTTTAAGTTGCCTATTGCCTTTTGAAGGAAATCAAGCCACATTTCTCAGCTTTCAAAGGGTTAATTCCAGAAGACAGAGTATACACGTTGCCTTGAATTAAACACAAAATTTTTTGTCTTGAACCTCTCATTTTATTTTCGGTCTCCAATGGAGCATCATCAGTGGCTGTGGACCAAAATGCATCTGGACGTTTAAACGCCTGTATTCCTGCAGAGCATTTCATTTCATTGCACTGCTCACCAACACCACTGAAACTTTAGTTAGAAAAATAAAACAAGAAGTAAATTCATGGCAGGGAAAACTGTTTTTACCAGCTGGGTAGATAGTTTTTCTCTTTCACTCTCATGAGGAAAATCAGACATTTGAATTTTACTTGTGAAAAAACAGACATATCAACAACATCTGCTGTTTTCTGGGAGAATTGTTGTGGCTCACCTCTCTGCTGTCCTGCGTCTGACCGACAGTTTGCTGCTGGCTCTCTGAGCGCTGCACCGTCCACCTGAGCTCAGCTTGCGGAGACCGAGGAACGCACTCCAGGAAGGTGGAGTTTCCCTCCACGCCGTACACCGACTTCACCTCCACAGAGTCCAAATCTGACAGAGCAAAAAGGGAAAAAAACAGAAATATATTCAGTATATACAGTGGTTTTGTGCTGAGACAGTTTTTTATTTTTGTTTTTTTTTCAAAAGAGAAAAAGTATATCGCGACCTCCTCGGGACCTGTGTTTAAGATACTCAGTGTGAATATGAAAAAAGACGTATTTTAAGAATGGCTTAAAATCCGTCTGTTGTTGTTGTTGTTTTTGGTCTATTTCTTTGTATTATTTTATGCTGACATTATGTGTCCTGCATCTTGCATTATCTGTCTTCTGGTTTTAATTTCATCCTAACTGCCCTGTGTCTTTCGCTTGTGTTCAATATGGCCGTTTGGCTTTTTGTTGTTGTATCATTGTAGTTGGAGCCCATTTCTGCTTTGCTTTGGTTGTCAAAGCACTTTTTAAACTCTGTTTTTAAAGGTGCTATATCAAAAAGTTATTATTATTATAAACAAAATTATGACAGGCACAAGCAAGAACATATTATTATAGCAGATTTTGTCCTCCATATTATTATTGTTATTATTATTATAAGTCGGCGAGCTGCTGTTTCTTTAGATGTGCTGTGGCTGAGCAGCAGCTTAGAAACGCCTGACCAGTGCAGCTCACACAGGCGGAGTGTGTGTCTCCCCTGTCATGTGGTGGTGTTGTTGTTGTTGTTGTTGTTGTTGTTGTTGTTGTTGTTGTTGTTGTTGTTGTGTGTTTTCTGGTAATGTCTTCAGGCTTCTGACTGGCCAATGTGGCGTTACAATAGAGGTTATATCACCACCTGTTGCTCTGGTGTAATCAGAGGAGGAAAATATGCATTTCTAAAAATACCTGTGTATGCGTAGACTAGGCCTGTGTGTGTGTGTGTGTGTGTGTGTGTTGTTTTGTTGGTGTGTCTGTCACAGAGAGGCAGGAGAAGAGGTAAACAGCAGACAGAACAGAGGTCTTTGAAAACGTTTCAGTGGTTTCTTCTCTTTATATATCTCTTTCTTATTCAGTCTCTGTTTCAAACTCAGTGCAGATGTATTTGGATCAGTGTTTTAGCTGCTTAGGAGGAGACGGACAGTAATTAGTGACTACGCGTCATTGCAGATGCCCATTAAGAGGCTGAAATTACTGCATTCATAGGGGTGTTGTGTTCCCATCAATGCCAATCGGAGCTGGCGATGATAAAAACCCGTGTCTGCTGCAGAGGGAATGAGGCTTTATGGAGTCAAACTGACGTCCCACTGTGACGTTTTATATTCCACCAGCGATGGCGTCTCTAAATCAATCACAGAGTGTGTATTTAAGTGGAAATCTTCGGTTTCTGAGGACACACTAACCTTGTCTATTATGTAACTGATGACAATAATTCAAACTGAGACATTTTATTCGTATCAGACGTCGAAAATCCTTACCGTCCTCTGTGATTGGACACTGACTCCAGGGGTCTCCGTACTTTACATCCTGTCTCCGCGCCCGCCTGTCAGAAGAAAAAAAGAAACAAAGAAACATTTAAATAACTTTTATATCTGATTATTATTCTTTTTTTTCCTGTCATTAATGTAGGTTAGTGTGTGCGCACTAAAGCAGACAGCAGGCTCATTTATTTGAGACGAGCTGACAGCAGCAGATGATGCAGTTGTCTTTAGATAAAGTCGTATGGCGGCATTAAGTCCTCCTCCTCTGTGTTGTTACTGGGCGACCGCCGGCTCCTCGGGGGTGAAAATATGAAGCTACTGTGATTATGAATGAGCAAACACGGAGCAAGAGCAGGCTATGAAAATACAGAGTGTTATTTCAGCCACGGTGAAGAGCGCTGTCACGTCTCCGCCTCCTTCGAGGTCGACCCGTCATTGCTGTGCTCTGACCCCGCTTCCCTTCCCCGCGCCCCCTCCTCTCCTCGCTTTACGGCCTTTGGACTCAAACACATCTGAGGGTCTCTCTGCTCAGTTATCTCTTAAACTTTCCTCTGCCAAATTTCACCAGGTCTGACATTTTCTCCTCTCTCTCTCTCTCTCACACTGTCAAATTCAAATTCAAATTCAAATCAGCTTTATTGGCATAAATGTTCACATTACATTGTTGCCAACTAAGTTATAGTATATATGATAAACTGTTTATAAATTAAATTCTAGTTCTGTAGGACATATTTGGTAGCGAATGATATAAATATATATACATATATATAGAGAGAGTGATAAATAGATACAGATAAATATGTGCATATACCATTGCTGGTTATGAGTTACGTTTAAGGAAGCAAGATTCATTAATGAATGAATAATGGCGAGGGGGTGGGACCAGATAAGTTTACACTTCTTCCCACCTGTTTTCGAACATTAGATTCGACTATTTGTTTTTTTGTTTGTTTTTTATGCACTATTCTTTTGTTGGTTTGTACGTTTATGGTCTTGGAAGGAAAAAAGGTACATGTTGGAAATAAAGATTAAAAAAAGAAGCAAAATAACAGATTATTAAATTATTATATTTTGCATAAAAGAATTAGATTATCACAAAATAAGAAATACATGAGATTAAAACTGTAACTCATCCTAATGAGTTAGTTTCTCCCCTCCCAGTGCCTTTTCACCTCTTGCTGGTGGGGAAGTATCTGGAGCAGGTCTGTCCGTCCCAGGAACAGTAGGGGTCTCTGGCCAGGCAGCACTCAGCGCAGTCGCTCCCGTATAACTCACACCTCTGCAGCCCCAGCTGGACCACGCCGAGCTCACTGGACACGTACAGCTGTTGCTGTGAACGAGAGCGAGTGAGACGTAACTCCTAACTACTGAGTCAGTAACTGGAGTTTAAGTCTTTGGCTTCGAAGATGCTGTGGTCCTGCCCGTAGCTGCGCCTGGATCAGGACTTGGCTGCACTGATGCTGCGGGCCTCGACAACACCAACTACTACTGCCATTAGTATTAGCTCCACTATTATTATACACATTTAATTGTTATTGCCACATTTGTATGTAATATTACATGCTATCAGAAATTGCAATTATTGTTTAATTTTTTTTGTTTGTTGTATTATTATTATTGTTATTGTTGCTGTGCATCTCTGATAGATGTCAGGGCAAACTGATCTTTGTGTATCTATCAAACATGTATTTTTAATATAATGTGAATGTGAATGTTTGCCTTATTTCATGAATATGAAAACAAGTAAGCTGAGGAAACTAAAACGAATCCTTGTCATTGTAAGAAAGAACTGAAAATCATTTTTAGAGCCTAATTTTCTTTTTTTTTTGTTTAGGTGTCTTTGTTTTCCTTTTTCGAAACAAGAGTTTGCCAATGTGTTGTTTTTTGTTTTGTGAGTGACTGTGGATTTAATCTTCACATTTTCTTATATTATATTATATTATTTTAGTTAATGAAGTGGAAAGGGGCTATATTCTGTGTTTTTACTTATATTTTGTAGATTAAAAAAGAAGAAGAAATGTAAATACATTTTTCTGAATAAATTTATACACACAGAAGTCAGGTAATAGACAGAAGAACAGGCTGAGAGATCGACTTACTCTCTTCGTTGACAGCTGCATGCTCAGGATCGGAGAAGGACTCTGCACGACAAAAAAGGAAACAGATGAACTTAGAAACCTGCTGCATAAAGACGCAAAGACATACGACAGCATTTATATATTCAGTGTGAAAAAAAAGACATTTGGAGAAGTTTGTGACTGATGATGTGATGATGTGAAGAAATCAGACAAAAATGTGATTTTTAAGAGAAATTGGGGACCCTTTATCAGCCTGAACATGAAAAAATGCTTTTGGGTGATTAAATAATGATGAAATAATACGTTTCATTACAAACGGTGTACAAACATTAGTGCAGAGAAACACTCATCTGTGAAAGGATTTTTAAACTGGGGCAACATGAATGCCACGGCTGAATGAAGGAAAACACCCTGAAACATAAAACTGTAACTGTGCACATCTCACCTGAGATAAAGACAGATGGCTCAGACGATTAACACAAAGACGGCCGGCGTTGCTCTTTAACACAGCTGATATTTCAGCCGTGCAGAGGCAGAGGAATGCCTCCGAGCTGCGTTAGAGGTCAGAGCAGCTACTGAGATTAGAAATCTAACGAGCCTCTTTCTCCTGCAGGGGACTAAACGACCCCACAGCTCCTTTTTCCAGCTCACTGGCTCGTTTCAGCGTTTCACAAAGGGAGTAAATGACCCCTGACCACTCTGAGCGGAGCGGCCGAGCCCAAGGAGGAGACTCAGAATACGACAGAGGGCAGATATCTTTACAGCACGGAGACTCTGCCGGCTCTGCCGGGGGGCCACAGCAGCCCCGTACTTGTTTTTTTTAGGATTTTAGGACATTTGCAGGATTTATGACATTTCTAGGATCTTTGCAAATTTTCTAGGATATTAGGAAACTTCAAGGATTTGACATGTTTCTAGGAGTGAAGAACATTTTGTGGATTTTAGGACATTTCTAGGATTTTAGAATGTAGGTAATTTGTGGATTTTTAAGACATTTCTTATAACTTTCTTTGACAGTAATCGGATTATAAGACATTATTTTAAGGATTTTGAGATAATAAGACATTATTTTGGATCTGAGAATGTTTTAGGATTTTAAAATATTTTGTGGAATTTAGCCCGTTTCTAGGATTTTAGGACATTTCTCAGATGAACAGATGTTTCTAGGATTTTAGGACATTTCATGGATTTTAGAAGGTTTCTTGGATTTTAGGACATTTCTAGGATTTTAGGATATTTTGTGGATTTTAGGATATTTTGTGGATTTTAGGACATTTCTATTATTTTAGGATATTTCTGGGATTTTAGGACATTATGAAGATTTTAGGACAGTTCTAGGACTTGAGGACATTACTTGGATTTTAGGACATTAGGGGTCTTAGCTGGGACCGCTGTGGGGGGTGTGAGGGATCCTCCACTGGCACTTTTGGATGCTGTCTGATGCACTCCTCTGGCTCAAACCTTTAAAGTTAAGAACTAAAACCTGCTGTTCTGCTGTACGGTCAGAACCAGCTGCGTTACCTCTGTCTCTGTCTTTGTGAGAGGCTGCTGGAAATGGGTTAGTTCCTGTTTTAATCTCAGTAAACAGACAAAGTGCATCTGGTTTCCTGTTTGTTTGTGGCTGTTTTGTGTTTCTGTCTTTGTTCCTTCCTTTCACCTGTGCTCTTTTTTAAAGCCTTACTTCCTCCCGTCTTTTAATCCCTCTCCTCCGCGTGTCCTCCTCTATTTTCGTCCCCTCTCTTCTGCTCTTTCCATATTTTGTTCCGTATATCTCCATTTCTGCCCTTTGCTCCTCTTCTGTATTAGATTATTTACACAGAGGACCTTGGGAAATATGTGCCCTGCTATCTGGTTTTTGGTTTAGTGAAGTTATTCCGGACAAATATGTTCCACTGGAAACGATATGCGAGGCCTCATGCAGCACATCACATGGTGCGTCGCTGGTCGATGGGTACTGAGAGACACCAAAACAAACCCTGAGATTTTAGCCATAAAAGTCCTGTGTGGCTGCATGTGTTTGTCTGTGCAGAGGGGCCTTTAATATTCTGAGGGATAATGTCAGCAGAGGAAATAAACTACAAGAACCTTCATTACCAAAAGTGTTATTGACACAGTTCAGACACATTTTTACCGAGAAATTTCCAGGATTTTTCAAGGACTTTGAGGCAAGAGCATACATTCTCTGAAATGACTGTCAGTACTTGTTATTGGTTCTTTTTCATCACAACATAATAGTTTTTAAAAATATATATTATTTCAAAAATAAAGAGTATGATAAAGAAAATTTAAAAAAGAAAATTGTCAAATGAATAAATAAATAAAATAATGTCTGAATCTCACCTGGAACAAAGTCAGCTCCTCCAGAATGATCTCCTCTGTGTCCCAGTTATCTTTGATGACTGACACGGCCTTCACCACCTTCCCATCATCTGAAAGAAAAACAGAAAAGATCATTTATATCATTTCTTTATATGCAAACACACACAATAATTATAATGCATTCACTGAGTAGACTAATGTACAAAAACTCTCAATTCAATCATGTTGATGCTTTTTGAACCCTGATGGCCTCAAATATTTAAAGGTAAAGTGTGTCAGATTTAGGGGGATTTGGTGACATCTAGTGGTGAGGACTGCAGGCTGCAACCAGCCGAAACTTCTCCTTCTTTTCCCGTTATAATTTCTTCAGTGTTCAGGAGGCTTTTATCAGGAGCTGCATTAACCACAGAGATCTCTTCATCTCCAAAACAAACACACCAGGCGATTTAAACCGGTAAAAATACAAAATAAACCAGTTTCATGTGTAAAATCCTGTGTTTTTGACACTGTTTGGCATGTCTCCTACTCAAACATGACTAATCAATACTTCTCAGACTACAAACAGAAACCAGAACACTTCGATCCCAAAATATCTTGTACCGTTGCATACAGATTCTACATATGCAGGTATCTTTTTTTAAATTTTTTTTATAGAGATTAATGACTTAATGTTTGTATTAATGTCCACAGGTGTCCACAGGTGTCCACAGGTGTCCACAGGTGTCTGATAAAAAATAATGTCCACAGGTGTCTGCAGGTGTCTGCTAAAAAAGCTACTATACACACAGTGAAAGCACACACTGCATTTTCATAACATGTACTGTACTAAAAACCACACACAGGAGACACACACACACACACACACACACACACACACACACACACACACACACACACACACACACACACACACACACACACACACACACACACACACACACACACACACAGATTTCCCACAGTGAGTCCCTGGGAGCATCCTGACATTATGTGTGTGTTTATGTGTGTGAGTGTGTGTTTATGTGTGTGTGTGTCTACAGACGAGTGTGTCAAACAGGCCGACCGTACATGGACTCATGATCGATGTCTGTGGTCGTCGCAGAGCGATGAGATAAAACGTTGTGTCTGCGCTCCAGCATTTCTTCTTCTCTCAGCCTCAACTCGGTGAGGCCGAAAAACACGTGAACACAAATAACGAGTCTGCTCGAGCTCAAAATGTTCGTAAAGAAGGTGCTGATCATGAAATGCACGTATGTGTAAGTTCATCATCAAAAACACAGAATCTCATCTCATCTCGTCTCTTTCAAAAACACAGAGAAAAACATGAGCAACAAAGCAAGAAATGTCACGTATTGCAAAAAAAATAAAAAAGCAAAAGGTGACAAGGAAATGACCTGACAAAAAGCTGGAATAGATTATTAAATATTATCAAAAATGGGAATAAAAGCTACATTTATAAGTCTTTAATTAAGTATTCAAAATGATGTTACAGAAAAAGAAACGCCACAGAACAGAGGTTAAATTTGAAAGGACGTGTGAGAGCTTCCTGCACTCTGAGAAGCTTCAGGCTACAGCTGAAGCGTGAAGGACATCCGGTTTTCACATCCGAATTATAATGAGCAGGTCACTTTTGACCTTGTGGTTAATATTTAGGACATCCAGATAATGGAGGTCAGAGTTCACCGCTCCAGAAACCACAGGTTCATAGAGATTTTCATGGACTCAACAGAAGAGAAAGACCGTGCATTATTTTAGGGACAAGACTGAGCGGAGCAGAAATAAGAAGTTGTCAGCACTGAGCTGTCGGAAAATGCCGTCCATGTTTTATGGAGTTTACACAGATGAATAAAACAGCATATCATCTGTGTACACGTTAACAGACAGTATTTTACCATTTCAAACCTGAACAAATTACTTAAAAAAAAATGGGAGGAGGACAACGAGCAACAAAGAAGAAATCTGGAAGCTGGAGAACGTGGAGTAAACTCACGCTGACACGGGAAGAAAATGCAAACTCCGCACAGAGCCCCAACAGTGCATTACCGACTTAAAAAAAAGAGGACATTTTTAATTAAATTGCAATTTAGAATTGTTTTGTAAATTTTAAATATGTGATTATGTTCATTAAAATGATATTTTCCCAGCTTTTTGCTTTTTTCACCAGACATTTTCCCTAACTTTTTAAAAATAATTATATAATTTCTTACAATTTGTACAAGAAATTACCAGAAAATTAACAAAAAAAAAGGGAAAAAGAGTGTTCAAAATGTAAAACAAACAAACAAGGAAATCTGAAAAATGAATCTGAAAAAAGTGCTTAATCATTATGCAATAATTAGGCAACATAATTTCATACATGTATTTATGTTAATTCTTTATATATTTTTTCCTTAGCTTTTTTTTTCATTTTAATTTTTTAAAATAATCTTTTCTATCTACAAATTTCTTACAGTTTGTGGTACATTTTCTTTTTTTTTTTTTTTTACCAAGTTGCTCATTACCTTTTTTTCCAAGTTTTTGAAAGAAGTTGCGTCAATTAGCTCAGGGTCAATATTAAACTCTTCTGAAATTTATTTTTTCCTAGGATGACATAATGACTCATGAAGATTTGCTTAAATCTGGATTAGAAAGCCACTTCTCAGCTGAGTGCATAACCTGCAGACGTTTTGAAATTATTTTTTATTTTAAGGTAAACCACCTTGGCGTGGGCGCGTGGCTAAGCAGTATGATATATATAAAAAAGGGATATTATCTCGTATAACAAACAGCTACAAAAAAGAATTATCTATCTGACAGGAAGTCGAGTCAAAACATTCATCCTGGTCATCCGACGTGAAAATCTGAGCACTTGAAAGAGCAGAAAGAGCATTAATCAGGCAGGTGAATGTGCTGCTGAATGATGCCGGAGAGGAATCCACTTAGAGGAGACGTATGGAGCTGTCGGAGCCCCTCCGGCCCCTCGGCCTGTCACCAGCCGTTAAATAACATCCACCATTTATCACACACACACACACACACACACACACACACACAAAGCCATTCACTGTCAAACACACACACAAGCACAAGATCACAACAGACTCACAGCTTCATGTTTTTATGAACACACACACACTTACAGAGACCAGACACGCTCGGGAACGCATTCACCCTCTCAGAAGTGTTTTTTGAAGAGAAAACAGTAAACGTCTCTATTTTTTCACCGTCAGAAGTTTAAAGATGTAATGAATGAATGCAGGATGTTTACACACAACAGATGAACACATTAACCGCGCTCAGTCATCCTGAGCGACACTTAGACGATGCTGTTTGGTTCAAATGCAAAGTTCTGGAAAGATGCATTAATCCTTCGAAAGCTGAGAAAAATTGTTTAATTTCTGTCAAAAACACGAAGCTTAGGCAACAAGCAACTTAACAAGACATGGCTCAAAAATGAGCAAAAAAATAATAAAAAAGTTTGAATTATAACAATTATAAATATAGTTTTCTCATTTTCTTTCCCTAGTTGTTTCATAATTTTCTTTTTTCTTCTTCTTTTTTTTAAAATTAATTTTCATGTCATATTCTGGCCAACTTTTGCAAATTTCCTTTGCAATCTGCAGGATATTTCCTACCACGAAAGAAACCAAACCAGTTAACTCAGGTGTAAAAGATTTAATGCTTGTGAAAACTGATCCAGGTTTCAAAGGGTTAACTGCCTGAAGGGTTTAAACTTGAGATTTAAACTTTAACTGTTTTAAGTGATTATTATATATCTGCAGTTTTTCACCAAAAACAAGGACTTTATTTTCTCTGAAAGTGCCCTGCTCCCCCTCACCTGTGCCCAGGTGTAAGACATCGAAGGGTCCGTCCTCGGCGTCCACCCTGTCCACTACGACCCTCTTCAACATGTAGGGCGTGTTGACGCGGGTCAGGATGGGTCTGCCGCCCAGAGGCAGGACGGGCTCCCACATCAGCTGGTGCTGCCGCATGAAGCTCACCACCTCGTCTGGAAAGTCTTTGGTGGACTTGTGGAGAGCGTCGTATGTCTCGCTGGGACACTGGAGGACGAGACAGAGACATATGATGAGCAAAAAGATCAATGGTATGGTACTAAAGAAAGGTTTGGGGAGATCAAGTAGATAAAAAAAGGATTCATGTGTCATTCTTTAAATCCGTTCTTTTATAGGAAAGCGTTTGTGGATATTTAATATGTTGATGTAGTTGTGTTTTATCATCCCTCTGCTGCCATTGTACGATTTTTTAGCAACACATTGTGGCATTTTTTTGCCAACTGTACCACAAAAACTGGGTGTTTTTAGCGGCACACTGTAACATTTGCAGTTTTTTTCTAATGACACATTTCCAGTCATTGTGCCATCAAAGCTGGTTGTGTTTTAGACCAAAACATGACCTTTTTCTAGCCATAACTAACAAGGTTATCGCCCTTTTACCATCATAAAATACTAAACTCAGCACTGATGAAATGTTAAGAAATGTGAAGTTATTTGTTAGATAATAATGAACACGTTTCACATCTGTTGTTTGCAGAAACGTACAATGCTAACATTTATTCTGGGGATTAATGGGCAGACAGAGGAGGACATGAAGATAATGTGGAAAAATCATTTTCAGACTGTGTCACAGCATACTGTGTGTTAATTCACAGAGAAACTCAGACATTTTCCTTAAGAAGAGGACAAAATCAGGAGATAAATGAGCTGAAGAGATAATATGAAGACTGATGAAGCGGGTGAGCGAGGAAAGAAGAGAAGAGAAGCAAAGTGGATTCAGATGAATAAGAGAATATTTTAAACAAGTGGAAGCCATTACTCTGTAAGTGTGAACATGTGTGTGTGTGTGTGTGTGTGTGCGTGGGTGTGTGTGTGTGAGTCAGTGATCAGAGGTTGTGACCGCAGCATCTCTGGGACTGTTTCATTTAGCGTTTAATCACACACACACACACACACACACACACACACACACACACACACACACACACACACACACACACGCACATGCACACACACTGACGTGGCTGAGCTCTTCTGCAGTTTAACCCCGCGCTGCAGCCCGGCTGCACAGAGAGGTGAATTCCCCGGCCGGGAGGATGAAATAACACCTGACACACTCTCAAGCCTCGGCCCTCCTGACAGGCTGAAGCTTCCCAGAGGAGCTCAGTGTTAAATCAGCGGAGGTTAACCCTCGCACAGCTTCATCGGCTTGTTTTCATCACATCTGTTTTGTGTGTTTGGAGTTCAAACTCGCAGGAAATACTGCGATCTTCACACAGACAGAAATACCAACCTGTCAGCACGAGATTTACTAAGAATTATGGACCGTGAACTTTAATAAGCAAGCGACCAACATCTTTAAATATCCTTAACCCTTTGAAACTTTGAACATTAGTTTTTTTGTGCTGCATTTAGACGCCATATGTTTACTAAAAGATAATAATTAAAAAAGCTGTGGAAATATATGTATTTATTTTATACATTTTATTATATTTTATTTTTTCTGTAACATATTTTTAAATATAAAATTATTTGAATTATAAATATGGACATAATATAATTTTTGGACAGAGAGGTGGGGGAGAAATTAATAAAAGATAATGCTGGAAAAAAGTATCTATTTTATATCTATTTTATATTTTTTATTACTTTTGTACTTTTGTAATTCTAAATCTAAAATTATCTTAATAGAAAATATTTTTTGGACATTTTTCCTTTTTTGGATAGAAAGGGTGGGGGAAGAAATTACTAAAAGATAATAATTAAAAATGCTGAAAAAAGGATTATTATATATATATATATATATATATATATATATATATATATATATATATATATAAATATATTATTATTATTATATATATTTAATGGTATTTTTTCAGTAACATAATTATAAATATAAAATAAAAAAAAGTGTTTGAGTGTTTTTTGGTTGCTTATGTTTTAAATGTGCTGCTCTGCATCATCGAAAGTGAGGGTCTCCCTCAATGATTCCCCGAGTCTTAAATAAAGGTTTGAATGAATGAATGAGGTTTCAAAGATTCAAAAAGCTTATGAAAGGGGTCTAAATGCAGCACAGGAGAAATTTAAAGGGTTAACGTGTGCTTCACACACCCAATTTACCTTCATCAACGGAAAGGCAAGATAGCCAGAAACGTTTGGTGGTTGGGCACTTTTTAGCTGTCTGTAAATTCAGAAGTTAAACTGAACTGAACCAAAACTCAGCTCCAAAAACAGATTAAAAACCCAAATATTTGACATCAGAGTAGTTTTGCGGGACGTGATAAAAGCGTGTGTTTTTACAGGTTGCGGCTGTGATGACACTCACCGTGCCGGGTCTCGGGTACGGGATGCGGCCCTTGTACTCCACCCAGCGATAGTCAGGACCTTCTTTATGAGCAAACGGCCCGTTGAAAGCGGCTCGAATAGACGCCATGGAGAACACGCACACTGCTGAACCGCGAAATATCGAGCTGGAGGAGAAAGACGGATAATATGAACTGAGTATCACATCATAGGTGCTCAAAAACATAAAATAAAGGGAGTGACAGAAATAAAGAGTTAATTATAAAGAGAGAAAGCAGAGCACCGAGGACGGACAGGGACGGAGGAGAGGAAGAAGAAATGGGAGTGTTTTATTACATCAGGGTTACAATAACAGCAGCGGCCGGGCCTCTTCACCTTTGACCCCGACACCCACCCACAGCTGACCTCTGATCCCCCACACCGCTGGGCGTGCACGTGCCGGCAAAGAGTGCGCATGTGAAGGAGGAGGAGATCCTCCCGGTGCTCCGCTGCTATCACTGTCCAAAGATGTTTACCCTCATCGTGAAAGCAGACTTTATCAGAAAGTCACTAAAGTTTATATTTTGTAGTTGGCAGCAACATTTTTATGAAGTGAAAATTTAAATAAAAACAGAATAAATAAAAATAGCTCCCTGAGGTTTCACAAAGTAAAAGTTCCTCCCATCCTGACGTTTTATTGCACTTTTTAATTCATTTTATCAGGGATCATTAAAATAAAATACAGATAATAATTGGATGCCAAATAATTGTCCCCATTAATCGTCCAGACTGAAAAATCCCAAATTTAAACGGTTAAAGAGTTATAATACACTTTACCTCTCTTATTTTTCATTAGAAGTAGTCTCAACAAAATATCTATCCAATATGTGTTATATCATATGTGTCTCACCTGGATGTACTGAAGACTCCATAGATGGTCGGGTTTTGAGGGTCTTTGGTCTCCAGAACAAAGATGTCCTCTAAAAAACAACAACAAAAAAAGAGACAGCTTTAAAGTTCAAATATTAGGATGCTCTTATCAGAATCAGAAATACTTTATTGATTGTGGTTTATTATAGTCGCTGTGATGCCAGCATTGAGAATTATGGCACCAGCACAACTATGTAAAAATATAAATAAAAACAGAATAAAATGAAAAAATAATTACATAGAAATACAGTAATAATGTTTAAAAAACCCCAATTAGCACGAGAATGTAAATATTTAAAAACAAAAGTATGTATAATATGAAGAGTATGTAAAATGTGTAGAAATATAAATGTAAAGAAATACAATAAAAAAGATTTGCACTAGTAAATATTTAAACATTTTGAAAGTATGTATAGCATGCAGAGTATGTAAAATGTGTAAAAAATGCAAATGTTAAGAAATACAGTAATAGAAAATTAGCACTAGTATGTGAATATTTAGATTATAATATGTATAATGTGCTAAGAGTGCCAAGTATGTAAAATAAAAAAATGCACCTCATGCTACAATGCATAATATGTAAGTTAAAAATATAAATATATGTGCAATGCTAAAATGAACGACAGACATAAATAAAGTTAGAATAACAAGAAAGAATATATTGAATATGTGTATCATTAAAATATAAATATGGCTCACATTCAAGAATCATTGCACAGAGGACTTACCTCCTTAAAAACCCTATTTCACATTTGAAATATATTAAATAAATTATGGAACTTTAATTATCGATGTGTGTGTCCAAGCAGTCCAAGTGCCTACTGACTCAGTCTATTGATTAGTTATTGATTATTATTATCATTATTTGCTTTAAATCTTTTGACTTGCACTAACTTACACAAATAACAGTGAAAATAGTGAAAATAAAAAGCAAAATGTGCACAAAGAAGCGTTGAAAGAGAGTTTGGGAGTGAGGTGAGAAAACAAGGGAGGAGGATGGAGGGAAGGAAAGGAGGAGACAGTTCCTGCTTGTCAAACTTTGTCCTCTTGTCAAAGTTTAGGGAGACAAAAAAAAAAAGAAGGGAAGACATCGGGAACATAATATCAAAGGTCTGATTCAGACGAGTTCAGGGGGAAAGTGAGGCTGGTAAGCAGTGCCGTGTTACCGAGCTCATCGAACTGCGTGTCGACTCCAGACGGGCCGGGGACCGAACACACCAGCCGGGCTTTGAGGAAGGTGGTCCAGCGGTTGATCAGACTCCTCTTCCCTCCCACGTCATTCTGCGTGGATGGAGAGACGAGAGAGGAAAAGACCGATGAAGAAAGTGTGGAGGTCAAACGGAGAAAAGAGGGAAGCCCCAAAAGAGACTTTAACCCTTTGAGACCTGTTTGACAGGTTTGGTTTTCTTGTGCTGTGTTCAGATACATTTTACAAACATTGATACATTTTAAACCGGGTTGATTTCTTTCGAAAGCAACTTGATTTCTCTTCATAGCAGTATCCTGCAAATTGCAAGAAATTTGCAAAAGGTGGCAAGAAAATGACCTAAAAATTTGCTTTAAAAAAAGTTAGAAAAAAGAGACTATGACTTTATATATAAAATTTTTACTTTTTTTTCTTCAAATGTTGTTTTTTTTCAGGTTATTTCATTGTTTTCATTTTATTTTACTTGTAACGTTTTGCTAATTTCTTACAAATTTTTAAGTATTTAAACCTTTGAAACGTGAGCAAGATGATTACATGAAAATTTGCTAAAAAAAAAAAGAAAGAGAGAATTAAAACAAAATTATCAGACAAATTTTTTATTTAAAATATTTAAAGCAAGAACACATTTTGCATCCGTGTGTGTGTTTCGTACCTTGCAGACTCGAGCCACACGGCTGTACACCCTCTTGTCCCACTGTCCCGCCTCCACCGCGCGCTCTTTGAAGAAGAAGTAGACCTTGTCGTCGTCTGGACTGTGAGTGTCAGGGATGGAGAAGGAGCCCACAAACTCCGGCTCTGCAAAAGAAAGATAAAAGATGCATCATTTTGGAATAAAAAGCTGCTTTTACCGAGGCCACAAAAACAAACTCCTTCTGGTGTCAAAGCGAAGTCTTCGCGAGGCCGAAGCTTCTCACCGTTGAGCCAGTTGTGATCGTACGCTTCAGTCCGGATGTAATGTTGACTGCTGCCCTGGACGGACGTCCGGAAGATCGCAGCATTCGCTCCCATGAAATCCACTGAGGTGCCGGCATACAGCTCGCCATCTAGGGAGGGGAAAAAAACCCGAAATAAATAAATAAATAAATTTTAAAAATAATAAAAAAGAAAGAAAGAATAAGAAAGAAAGAAAGGGGTTAAAAACAAAGAAATAGAAAACAAGAAAGATAAAAAGAAAGAAAGCATGACATAAAGGCAGAAAGAAAGCAAGAAACAAACAAAGAAAAGACAAAGAAAGACAATGGAAAGAAAAAGAAGAAGAAAGAAATAAAGAGAAAAATAAATAAATAAATAAAAATGAATAAATTTGAAAAAATAAAAAAAAAGACGGACAGAGAAAGACAAAGAAAGAAAGAAAAGAAAACAAGACAGAAAGAAACAGACGACAGACAGAAGTAAGAAAGAGAGAAAGAAAGAAAAAACAAATTACATATTTTGTGAAATCTTTCTTTCACCACTGTCAAAAACAAACAAAATAACTTAATGCAGACCAACATCATATCATAATTATAAGAACCAGAAACTCTGTCCTGTAACATGAATTATCCGTCTGACAGCGATTAAATGATTTATTATTATTTGACCAACGCAGAGAAAGTTGCAACATTTGCAGCACGAAGCTCTGATTTAGTTTCCGCCTTCGGCTTTGATCGTTTCCCCGTCACGGTCCTCAGTGAAGCTGTAAATATTTACAAGCTGATGCACGTTAGAAAGCAACAAAACAAAACCATCTTTGTGCGTTTTAAACATATATGTCATTTTGCAATAAAAACTCTTTAAATCTACAGATTTTCTTCTGGTGTTTCTCTGCGTGTCTGCTGTTAAAGGTCCAGCACTCTAACAACTAACAGAAAGAAGGAAAGAAAGAAAGAAGGAAAGAACAAGACGGGCTAGACAGATAGTACAACAGAAGAAGAAAAGAAAGAAAACAAGAAAATAGAAAGAAAACAAGAAAAAGAAATGGCAGAAAAAGAAAGAAAGAACAAAAGAAAGAGAATGGAAAGAAAACAAAACAACCAGAAAAACTGAAAAACATAAAAAGAAAAGGAAATAAATGAAAGAAAAAAAACCAAAAAAGAAAGAAAAAAACAGGCAGAAAGAAAAAAAAGAAAAGAAAAAGACAGAATGAAAGACAGAAACAAAGAAAGACAGAAAACAAGAAAATAGAAGTACAAAGAAAGAAAGAAAGAAGAAAGCAAAAAGACAGAAAGAAAGACGGAAAGAAAGAAAGACAAAAAGAAAGAAAGACAAAGAAATAGAAAGACAAAAAGACAGACAGAAAGAAAGACAGACCCAAGAAAGAAAAAGAAAGACAAAAAGACAAGAAGACAGACAGACAGAGAGACAGACAGACAGACAGACAGACAGAGAGACAGACAGACAGAGAGACAGACAGACAGACAGACAGAGAGACAGACAGACAGAGAGACAGACAGAAGGACAGAGCGCTGCCTGCTCGGCTAACAGACGCAGTCTGACGGCTCCACGCTTCACGTTTTCTTCTTCAGATTTAGTCGATGTGTTTTATGTCCGTCGTGTCTCGCGGGGCCACAGCTGACGTCAGCGCGGGAAACAAGCGAAGGACCACACACGCCACAGCTGGACGGACGCTGTGCAGCCGGGAATGAGACAGAGGAGGGACTGTGCTCTGCAGAGCATTACTGTCACCACGAGACGAGGACAGAGGGACTGAAGATGATTTAATGTCTCCACTTGTGTGAATGAGAGAGAGTGGGTGGGGGACACATGGTGCATTATGTGAGGACTGGACGAGACCTACCAGTCAGTCTGGCAGTGAAGGGCTCCCTGGGACTGAAGGGACATTTTCCTCTGCCTGACTCCACGGTGTGAGACAACATGAACAAAGGCTCCTGCAGGACAGAGAGACAGAGAGACAGAGACACAGAGACAGAGACAGAGACAGAGACAGAGACAGAGAGACAGAGAGACAGAGACAGAGACAGAGAGACAGAGAGACAGAGACAGAGACAGAGACAGAGACAGAGACAGAGACAGAGACAGAGACAGAGAGACAGAGACAGAGAGACCACACACAAACTCAGAATGAGTGGGGAGCAAAAAGGGGAAACGTCTTTTTTTCTGGTTTCTTTTTGTTTGACAGTCAGAGCACAACAGCCGCTCTGCAGAGACAGACTGACTCTAAAGGACACAAAACATGTTTACTGCAAAAGTTTAAGACGTCAGAAAACATTTCTGCCAGCAAACATCACAAGGCGGGTTTCCATCACAGATTTGTGCAAAAATAAGTGATATTTTCAAAATGTGATGTTCTGTGACTTCTCCTCTGGTGATAACATTCAGTAACCATGGCGATGGATGTTCAAAACATTAGCAGCTTTATTTCTATTGCAGCCGCCGCACCTTTAATGTGTCTTTTAACTCATCTTTTAATTTTATTTACTTATTTAAATTTTTATTTTGTCGTTTGATTTAAGGCTCTAATTTATCTTTTTATTCTTTTTATTATTTTATTCTGCCCTGATCCTTCTTATTCTTCTTCTTCTTATTATTATTATCATTATCATTATTGTTATTATGATGCATGCATGTTATTAAGCTCTGTGTTTTTTGCCTTTATGTCACTGTTTTTATCTAATATGTCTCCTACTTAATTCTGTCTTCACACTTGTCTGCTCTTTGTCGCCATTATTGACTGACTTCTGTTGTTTTATTAACTCTGCGGTTTACAGCTTCGGCTTTGCCTTGTTTGCACTTTGTAAACTGTGTTTTTAAAGGTGATATATAAATAAAGTTATTATTATTATTATCATCATCCTAGGCCACGTAGGCGTGTTATGGAGCCATAATGGAAAGATGAGCCCCTTATACGTGGGAGCGTCCACGTATGAGGGATTTCTGGGAGACGTAGTCCACGATTTCACAGAGGAATAGTGGCTTCAAAACTTTCTCAGAGTTATGTGATGCAATAACAGCTCTTGTAGCTCCTGCTGCATCATGAGGGAGCCAGTTCCTACTGACGAGCACACAGACACAGCATCGCCCGCCTTGTGTCGTTACAGAATTGATAAAGAAACGTATGAGTACCTCTGCGTTGTGTCCGATGTGCAGGTACGTGCACTGCGGGTGGAAGGCTCCGGTGCCGCAGGCATAAACATGGGTCTTATTAAAAGGCTGCAGCAGCCGCACGAAGTTGGCACAGTCTGTCTGGAAATAAAACACAATAAAAAAGAGAAACTTCATTACCTCACAGAAATAATGCACCTGCTGTGTTTCATTGCACAGACGAGGAGGAAAAGTTTGGCACGTTGGGGAAACACACAGATTTTCTTTCTTGCTGATAATTAGATGAGAGGAATGAAACAATGCTCAGGTTTATACAATAAATCCTAAAACCCGGAAATGTTGGCACAACCAGTTCCCTCGTCTCAAATTCAATGTTTTTGTAAAAGTGTTTTTGGTGAGAAACCTGAAATGAGGTCTGTGGTGAACATAAACTATATAAACTTTGATTTTGCTTTAATGGTTTTAAATCTATTTTTCACTATTAAAAAATATACAGATAACAGTTAATAGTTATTGCGGTATTAAGAAATTTAAAGAGAGTTTTCAGGACATTTTTCCCAAATTTATTTTTAGTATTATCTTCTAATTATTTCTCTCTCTCTCTCTCTGTTTTGAAAACAATTTTCAGGCCATTTTCGTTTCCTAATTTCTTGCATTTTGTGGAATATCTCTTGCGAAGTTGCTCGTTGCCTTTTTTTCTGAAGAAATAAAACCAGTTCGCTTCGGTTTAAAAAGGTTTAAATGCATGTGAAAGGTGTTTGAATACAGAAAACCAACGTCTTTTCAGGTTTCAAGGGGTTAAAGACACTTACCTCCAGACTTTTCCCCGCCAGCAAGCAGTGCTCCACATGTTCTCTGGCAGCAGGCCAGTGGATCTGAGGCAGAAAATGACACAGGTTGTGTTATTTTGTTTTTGGGAAGTTAAAATGATGTTTAAACCGTCTTGTCTGAGCGACTCACAGTGTGTGACGGCAGATCCAGGCTGTCGGGCCTCAGCAGGTAGATGTGGTCTTTCCCTCCCACCAGCATCCATCCCTGATCCTCGTCCAATAGCAAGGCCTGGTATCCACCGCTGACCCCGCCCTCCCAAAATACAGCCGAACGGTTCCTCAGATCTGACAAAGAGAAAATACGCTTCAGACAAACAGGAAAAAAACAGCAAGGCTTTAATTCTCTTCATTTAGTCATAATCTTATGCTCAAACATCCTACAGAGTATCTGAGTACATTTACTCGAGTACTATGTGTACAATTTTAAGATATATAGACGTCCTACTGCTTCCATATGTCTTTTCCACTTTATGCAGCTTTATTGTTTTGGAGAGACCTCACACTGACAGTCATAAAGTCATAAAGTCACACAGCTTTGACGGCAGCTAGGGCTGGGCGATATGGAAAAAAAGTCCTATCACGATATTTTTTCATACCAGTCGATATCGATATTTATCAGGATATACATCAAATCATTATTTCTGTCAAACTTAAAGGTTCCCTTTAACTCCTAAGTGAGATTTGAAGATATAATAAGGTTAATTTTGGTACTCCTTATCGCGGTCCGTCAGTTGGTGATGTCTGGCTTACAGGCATGTGATGAATCAGTGGTATGGGCGCTATTAACAGCCACCTCCGTGCGTATTGGTCGTGCGCAATGAAAGGAGTTTTGTTGGAAAAGATTACAGGAGCGACACAGTTTGTTAATCTGCTCCAGTTGAAGCGAGATGTCGGACACGTCCGCACGCTGGAGAGGACTGGAGCGGACTGTCACCATTAAAAGGCCAATTATACATCAATCAATGATAATGCTCCAGTAACATATAACAGTTACTTAACTTACGGAGCCTTTGTGCATTAGGAGTACTTCAACTTTTGGTACTTTTTTTATACTTTTGAATGCGAGACTTTTACTTTTAATCAAGTACTCATACTGTGTGGTATTGCTGCTTTTACTTTTTACAGTTTTCCCCTGCTGCAAATATGCACGCCAGCCTGCCCAGACACACACACACACACACACACACACACACACACACACACACACACACACACACACACACACACACACACACACACACACACACACACACACACACACACACACACACACACACACACACACACACACCCTCACACACACACACACACACACACACACACACACACACACACACACACACACACACACACACACACACACACACACACACACACACACACACACACACACACACACGCATACACATACACACACACACACACACACACACACACACACACACACACACACACACACACACACACACACACACACACACACACACACACACACACACACACACACACACACACACACACACACACACACACACACACACACACACACACACACACACACACACACACACACACACCCTCACACACATGCATACACACAGCAGCAGTTCATCAGTGAGTCTTTGCCTCTCGTCTCTCTGGGGAGTCGCTGCTAAAGGAGGCAGAAAACGACCTGAACAAGCGCAGCAAATTAACCCTGAAGCTGAGCTGCGGCCTGCTGCTCGGCCGTCACACTGTTTGCTCTGTAACGCCGTCAGCTCGGCCTCCCGGGGCTGTAAATGATAACTGGAGCGAGGAAATAATGACTTGGGCTCGATTACAAAATGCAATACATCTCAACTAAAAAGATTTATGGTGCTAATAGGAGTAATAAAGTCCAAAAAATATGTTTCATGCCAAAAGTCTTTTGCAGTGCTGGATAAATAAAGTACATCATTTATTACATATATATATTTATGTTTTCATAGGGTCCCCCAACACCCAAAAAGAAGAACAACTGTATAACTGAACTCACATTCTCCTCATCTGAGTCCTTTTAGAGAAAAAATGATTAATCGGTTAAAAGATGGGTAGACAAATAACTATTTTTCCAACTTCTAAAATGTTAATATTTGTTGCTTGACCTGATTATACAGATTCCTCTGTGATGGAAATAACTGATAGCTGCAGCCATAGTCTGCTACAGTATCTCTCCAGGGATCAATAAAGTATTTTTTATTTCTTAACTTTACAAATACTCTGTGAGAAGTATACTGTAAGTCTCTATTTTGCAAAAACCCAGTGGACAAAATGAATGTTAATATTGTGCTTCTCTGCAAACGACAAATAACAAAATATACATTAAGATTTTGGTTATTGTTATATCATGAGTGTTGTCTGTTGTTGGTTTTTACTGCTGCAGTAAAGTGATCTAATTTTCTAAATTCAGAAAACTGTTCTATTCTTCTATTTAGTCTTTTTAGCCACACTACTGATGATTATTATCAGAAATAGCTTTTTTTTTTGCAATACATGTTAATTACATACAGAAAATCACAGCAGGGACATGAACAGTAGTTGTGCATAGTCAAGATTTGAGTGATGATTGTTGGGGAGCCACTTTGTAGAGAAAATTTGAGCCAAAAATTATTTGAAGTTCTTGTCACCTTTTACTAGTTTCTGATAATTTGTCGGACATTTCTTGCCAAGTTGGTCATTCTCTCTTTTAAGAAAAAAACCCCCAAAAAACCTCAAAGCTCAAATTTCAAAATGTTAAAGCTTGTGAAAGGCACTTGGACTCAGCACCCATAAACCGACATCCATCCAGGTTTCAAAGGGTTAAAATTCACCTAAAAGTCATGAAAAGGTCGTGGAAATGTATTGGTGAAAGTGTGTATGAACCGTGTCCCTCTGTAAGTCCGCTCAGGTGACCTGACGGTGCTGCAAATAATCACATGAATGAGCGAAGGAAATTAACCGTGAAACTCTTCTAGACGGTCCCGGAGAAAAAGAAGTGGACCCCACATGAGTCTCTGCTGTGTGTCCTGGTGTGTCCAAAGACGGCACGTCGAGGCTTTGAATGCAGCACGGCACATTTGTTACACTTCACCACCATTTAGAAAGAAATAAATCACTGCTCTGACAATCACGCTGCTTTCATCAGCCGTGACAGAAACAGCAGTTTCTGCTCGCTGACCGGCCGAGAAAAAACTGAAAAAACTGAAAAAACAGACCTGAACAAGAAGAGAAACATCAACTGCAGAACTAGTCAAGTTTATTTATACAGCCTTTAAACACACTCGTAAGGAGTTTCACAACCGCGCACTAAAACAATAATAAATGAAGCGATGAATTGGGGTGATTCCTCACTGTTATGAGGAAAATGTCATTTGAGCACAAAAGCATCAATTATACACATAAAGGTCTTTTGTTTTCTGTCCTGTCAGCCTGTTTGCTTAAATGCATCGTGTCCCTGCAAGTCTTTAGTTTCTATATAAGTTGTGCCAAAAGACACGTCCCTCAGCTACAAATATTTTCTACACTAATTTAAAAAAGTTCATTCTGACTTTGATGACTTCGAGAAAAAAGGGAAATGTTTAGTAAAAGTCGCACTGAAGAACTCTGCACAGGACACAAATGAATTCAAAAAGGGTGACTTCTAAATTTTTTTGTGGCCAAATTTGATGATTTTGTGACTAAAATTATGGCTAAACGATGAAAAGAATTCAGAATTTTTAAGGCGTCCGAAACCACCTCAACTACTCAACAGACTTGATTTAGAAAAGCAGAATATTAGAGCGACTTTAACTTTGGGATGGTAACTTAAATTTATATTTATCAACGTTTTTCTCAGCACATTTAGGACTGAAGTACTTGTAAAGCTCGACATGAGCGTCAAAACTGAATTTTGCATAGACAATTTAATCCAGCCCGTTCAAATATGTCCGCTCTGTCAGTGCTTTCTGCGTACGAGCATAACACCAAAAGTCCACCTGGAACACAGCGTGCATCTGCATGCAATGTGCAAAGGCGGTTATTTGAGAACGTAGCTGTACAGAACTGGTCACATGTGTGAAATAAATAGGTAAATAGGTAATAACGCTGCTGATAACCACTTAATATGAGAGGCATGAGTGCACTTATAGAGCGGGCATTTGGGGAGGTCAGCTGATACAGAAGGATATCTAAAACATAACTAGACGCAGAAGGTCTGTGACGACTTTTTTTATAATGAAGAAAGACGACGTGACAGCCCCCCCAAAGTAAAGCTAACACATCTCAGTCGCCCCCTGGTGGCTGGCTGCAGTATAAGTCATAAACTCCGCCCCCTCTATATTAGGGGATGAGACATGGGCTAAAAGTAAACAAACAAAAAGTAAAAAAAAACATGGTTTCTGTCATTTTAGGCAGTTCTTATCACCCTGATGTTTGTTCGTTTTTCTGATAAATGTGTTTTTAATTTGTTATTTGATGCTTTATAATGAGAGTTTGAAGATATGACTGAAGCTGTGTGTGCCAATCAGTGTGGTTACAATCAATGGCGCTGCTTATGATTGGTCGGACGGTTGTTTGGATGGAAACTTCACCGCATGTTTCCTTTAAGCTGATGTCAGTAATATTTGAACATCATATCTTGATTCTGCACTCCACACTGCTAAATGAATGCTGATAGAAATATATCTTATGTTCAAATGTGACCAGAGCTCTGGAAAACATTAAAGGTTTACTGCATATAAACTGTTCCAAATGTTTCAATATTGTTCATATACCAAACACAAACACACACACACACACACACACACACACACACACACACACACGTCCTGATGACTTTCACACATGGAGTGATGCCTTATTGTACAGACAGAGGTACTGTATCTAAGGTGCAGTGTTCGCTGATACATACACACACGTACACGTACACGTGCTCGAGCACACACACACACACACACAAAGAACAAAGGTGAGGTTAAGCCTGCAGCTTCTCTTCCTCTGAAATCAGATCTAACAGCTTCAGTCACATCTGTTCATGGTGTGACTATGAGATCTTCACAGCTCATTTATCATTGAAACACAAACACACACACACAAACACAAACACACACACACACACGCACACACACACTTACACATACCAACACATGCTCATCTGAAGTCGTTGCATGTTGCCACTTTGCAGTGGACTCCCACGTCTATATGACGCTCCTCCTGCGTCTGCTGTTTATGTTCTGGGATGCCGATACTGTGATTTCAAACGCAGCACAGACACATGGTGGGATGACGCTGCACATGGTTATGTTTACGCAACAAAAGCACCCGCTGGTTCAGATGGTTAAATTTAGGTAAACGAGGCACATAGTACGCACGCACGCACGCACGCACGCACAGAATTCAGTGACTTCTTAAAAAAATTTAAATTATTATTTTGCCAAATTAAATTTGCCAAATTAAAACCACATTACTGAGCAAAAACACCTAAAATGCATCTTGTAATACCCATTGAATCATGTACAACAACGTCTCCAGCTGCAATAAAAATATCGAACATAAAAATGAAAAAAAAAAATTAAAAAGAGTGAAATTTCTGGAGCTAAGAGAAGTTGTGGTAACAGAACATGAAATAAGGCAGTTTTTAGTTTTGGTGCCACTAAAATTCTGTGTTTATGACTTTTTATACTTTCAACGGTTTGGCTACGTATTATATTAATTGTAGATTTATGCACGTGTATTTTTACATAAGCAAGTCTTTGAATTTGTTTTTGTTGTAGAAAATACAAAACAGCTTGTTGTCTTTTGGAAAAAAAAAAGTCTTAAAATTCCAGTTTGTTTTTTTTTCACCAATCAGAATGACGTATGATGAGATGCAAACAGATGGCAAATCAATATTTTATTTTCAGAAATGTGTCCAGTATTTGTCTGATTCCTGAGCAGAGCTGCAGACAATAAAAGTAAGCAGGGCTTCATTTTATGGACCTGCTGCTCTTGGCTCTCCTCGCTGAGTCCTACACATCCCATCCATCACGAGAACCAACGATGGGAAATGGACCACATGATGAAAGAAAACTGAGCGTGAGATATCTCAAAGCACTCTCCCTGAGGGGGACGCGCTGGGAAATATGACATGAAATACTGAAGAGGAGAAGAAACCAAACGCTTTGCGTCACACACAACCATCCTGCGTTCAGATTTGTCATTTCTCGCCCTGAAGTTTTCCATTAGTTTCCCTGATAACTTGCATAACCTCCCACATTTTTTAAGTCTGCAGCCCTCTGGAAGGTACATTAAAAGTTTGTGAAAACATCAGACTTTCCACACCAGAATCCACTCTGACTGCGGGGAGTGAAGTCTTCGAAGATAAAGAGTAAATGCATTAAAACACGACTGAGTCTCTCTGTATGTCTGAGACCTTCCCGTCAGCCTCAGGGTGATTATTCGATCAGTCAAAGCTTCTGTGAGTCCAGATCTAATTCACTTAAATGTTGCTTTTCCTTTCAGTCAGCCTCGTAGCTGATGCTGATTTCCTCTGATTGGTCAACAATTACCTGGATTTCGGCTGATTGGTCATTACTTTTCTTGTATTTAAACCTCTGAAATTGAAATAAGTGCAATTTCTTTCAAAAGCACGGGGAATGAAATGCAACAAATGTTCCAAAAATTTCTAAAAATGGATACATTTAGAGACTATATAGCCATCATAATTGCATATTATTGATTATGTTACAACATTATGATATTTTTCAACACTTTTTTTTTTGTTTGCCTTTGTTTTTTAGTTTTAATTAACTATTTATTTATTAATGTTGACGCCGGTCTCAGTGTGTCCGACTGCAGCAGGACGAGCTGCTGCTGTTTCACTCCGTCACGTCTTGTTTCAATCTAATCAACAGGATCATTTCCACTAACCTCTGAGTGAGAGCTCAAACTAAACTAAGCGTGAGGGTCTGTGTGTTTATATCTGTGTGTGCAGAAAAGTGTGTGTGTGTGTGTGTGTGTGTGTGTGTGTGTGTGTGTGTGTGTGTGTGTGTAAGAGGACAGAGAGGTCTTTGGATAATGGCAAACACTTGTTAAAGACTCCAGGCAGAACAGATGCACTGAGAGAAAAAGAGAGAGAGAGCTGGGTGTGTGCCGAACACCTGCACAGCACACGCATGAGTGTGTGTATGTGTGTGTGTGTGTGTGTGTGTGTGTGTGTGTGTGTGTGTGCATGAGAGAGAGAGAGAGAGAGAGTCTGCTAATATGAGAAATAGAGTGACAGAGACCAACGGAAAGACATTTATTTTCACAGTGAGTAGGTTTGTCAGTAACAGTGAATATGAGTCTGTCTACCATCTGTGTGTGTGCGTGTGTGTTTGCGTTTGCGTGTGTGTGTGTGTGTGTGAGAGAGAGAGAGAGAGAGGGAGTGAGAAAAACTGCTAATATGAGAAAGAGTAAAGGTATGTAAGTTTGAAATGCGACGTAACAGTGAATATGAGTCTGTCTACCATCTGTGTGTGTGCATATGTGTTTGCGAGTGCGTGTGTGTGTGTGTGTGTGTGTGTATGTGCGAGTGTGTGTGTTTGTGTATGTGCGAGTGCATGTGTGATTGATTGTTCCCCATGATGAACGCTGATTGCCTGCAATCAGGTAGGTGATTAAAACTGGATTTGCTTCATTAAAATGGTGTCTATGTGTGTTTTAGAGTGTGTGTGTGCATGTGTGTGTGTGTGTGTGTGTGCTCTGTGTGGACGAGGTGAGAGGAAGAATATGATTCAACCACAAAACTTGAGCCCACATGTGATTCACGCCAAAAACACGTGTTAGCAGAATGGGGAAAAAGAGGTTTTTCTTTTGCTCTCTTAATTTGATTTTCACTTTCGTCTCTGAGGAAAACTTCACTAATCTATAAAAATAACCGAACTTCACGGCACACAGACATAAAACATCTGAATCACTTAGTTTTATGTTTGTTTCCACTGCTGAAAATCTGAAGGATCATAACTTTAAACCATGAATCATGACTCTCCCTCCGTCTGTGTCTCCCTGAAATTATGAATAAAAGGCTTAACGTCAGAGTGACAGCGAGTTTTCAGCTGGTTTCATCTAAACAAAGTCTGGGCTTTGAAAAATAATACAATATCTGGTCCAGCATTAGCGTGAGTTTAGTTTAGTTTAACCCTTTAAAACCTGAGTAAATTTGCCTGATTAATTTTAAAAACATGGAAGAAGGCACTGAAGAAGAAGAAATTCCCAAAAATTTGCAAGAAATTAGTAAAAAGTCAGTGGAAATTACTTGGAAATAATTAATTACAGCCGCATAACTGAACTCTTTTTTGCTCAATTCAGTTTTCACAGAGGAACAGACGGATGAAAAACGTTACAAAGCACAGTGGCTTTTAGTTCTTTGAAGAAAAGCACATAAAAAAGTAGGAACTAAGCAGAGCGTTGTATATGAGAGTCAGCCAGAGTGTAGACCTGCGTACACTCAAAGAAGGACAGTCAGATTTAACTTACAGTTCACAATGAAGAGTGAGGCGACAACCAGCGACAAACCTCGAGGAACAATGACGGACAGTGTTTTGGACTGTAGGCATTTGGAGGAAGAACTCTGCTGAGTCAGGTGTGTCTCCTGGTAAAATAACTAAACTTTCATTTCAGTCCTTGTTGGACGTCTGCTGGAAATTGATGCAGCAGAAAGATTTGGATTAATATGGATTGCATGAAGAGAATAATAATAAAACACATGAATGTCTGTATTTGATGAAAGGAAACTACAGCGATTAAAATGAAAGAAAGCAACATGATTTACATCTTGAGATGAAATGATTTTCCTCCTTTGAGCTATTTGAACAAGTGAAACTTTTTGAGTGTATTTGACCCAACGTGTGACAGAGAGCTCACCAGAGAGGGAGGAGAGGGCGGAGTGTGTTATCGCTCACAGATAAAAACACAATGATTAGATAAGAAGCGAGCGGATTCCTCACCTGTCAGACGGACCTGTCTGCTCTGCGTCATAAATGACTGATTATCGCACACGTCAAATACCAGACACTTTATAACACTCCGACAACGCCTTTCGGTTTATGGGGATCACACAAAAACACTCAATACAGATAGGGAGTGTGTGTGTGTGTGTGTGTGTGTGCGTGCGTGCGTGCGTGTGTGTGTGTGAGGATAACCTGGTGTGTGTCAGCTGGCAGATGTTTCTCACGCCACACAGAAAACATCTGCTTCTCTGCTGACAGAAAGTCTGGCAGAAACCACGCCATCAAAAGAGTCGACATTTTCGGAGAAAAATGTGAAATTGTGAAACATTCAGCCTGAATTTATTGGCCGTTTTAGTACTATTATTTATACTAAAGAGTGACCTTAACATAGGTGCTTTTTTTGAACAATGTCAAACATCCAGAAAGAAATATGAAGCTACAAAAGAATATGCCGCATATTCCAAGAGTTGCACAACAAAACGATTTCTGCATGGATCCAAAAGTCCCTCATTTACCACATTATTGTACATTACGTCTGATATTTTCCATAAATCATCTGCAAAAGCACACAGTCATTCAGACCATATGATATCTAAATTTTAGGTCCTCAAAGACATTTTGCTTCTCATCCGAGAAGCTTCTTTGCTGCTTTGTTTCCTCTTCAAGAATCTGCAGCACATTTGCCTTCAGTTCAGCTCTTCTAGGGTAGATGCACCTTAAATAATCATTTTATTGTGACTGTGAGTGAGATCCACGCGTCGCTCCTCCAGAGGTCCAGCTATGAGATTAAAAAAAATATATATATGGCTATGTTTTTTGTTTATAACAAATGGGACTTTTACTTCTTGGATGTTTGCAGTGTGTAGACGACAATGTCCTTCTTAAAATATATATATTAATTCGGTTTTCAATACAAATGAATCCTTGTATTCCTGTTCCCTAAAAGAGATCCTTTTTTTTAGAAATTCAAACATAATGAAATAAATACATAAAAAGTTACGCAAAAACTATGAAAAGGTACATTGTGCACTGATTTCAAGCAGGTCGTAAAAGCTGCCATCAGACCTGTGACTGAATTGCATCTTTTATCCCAGAGATCGCTCTGAAACATGCTCCCATCAACACGTGCTGCGTCCTGCCTGCCGCTGCACGCATGCTGCTCTTACAAAGCACATCCTGCTGCACGGACTGTTCAAACTACTGACACACACTACTTTGTTTTAGCACTACGCCTTCATCTTTGACCATTTTGCTTATATATCTGTTGCAGTCCGTGCTGCAAAATTTGACATAAAAAGAGGAAGTATGCATTTTGGAGCGCAGCGACAGAGCTGAATGTGAGTCTGCGGCGTCAGTGGACTCAAACTGCCTCAGTTAGCAGATGCTAACACTTACAGAGGACCAGAGGGATGGAAACCTCTCACAGCTCGTGTGTTTGAGGGGTTGGATTGAAATGAAAGCAGGTCTGCAGGGTGATAGAAACCAAACCCCAGCTGTCCTGACACCACCGCCTGCTGATGAGCACCTGATTCTCCATCTGCATAACTCCAAGTGATGCATGAAGTTGTCTTTTTTTAGGGACACACATTTTCAATTTATGCTAACAGCAAACATCTCGCAGCATCAACCTCCCGCGAGGCAACGAGAAAAACAAACTGGAATTCACAGAAATACCAAAAGACTTCAAAAACGTTTCATTTAAGATGATCAAAAAAGTCAAAACAGCAGCTTCTGCTTCGCCTCTCCGACGATAAACCGAAAACAGAGAAAGAGAACGAGAGAGAAGGCCGGTTTCCATTAACCCTCAAATCACACAAAATGAAACCATAAACAATAAAATCCACCTAATGGAAACACATTCACCAATTCTGAAAAAGAAAAAGAAAGGTTTCTGCGCTAACATGAGGTGGTATTTCGGGTGATTTGAAAACGTTTTCGCCTCTCATCTGAGACGCTGCTTCAGAACTTAATTTCCTCAACAATTTCCTTTTCATTAACTCATTGAGTGCCATTGATGTATATGTACGTCAAAGTGTGTTTTCGGTGGCTGGCAGAAGGGGGCGCTCTCACGCTCCCTGTGTGTAATTTTGGGGCTGCTGGGATTTGTAGTTGTAGTACAAAAGACAGTAGATCAAAACATGAAGTGGAGTAGCTGGGATCAGAGAGCAGAGCGATCTGTACGGACGTGATTCGAAGCTACATCAATTCAATATCGGCATAAAATGGCCCCCAAAAAACGAGGCGGGCCAAGTGGCCAGTTTCGCCAGTAGACAGAAGAAACTCATGGATCTCGGGCTCCCCTCCCCCACGCTCTTGACTGAGTGTCCCGCAGAGTCCGAAGCGTTGTGTGTTCAAAGCAGCCGGTCGCCCGAATACTGCAGGTCGGAATAATGGAATAGGACTCCGGGTCTATTTTGTGGGTTTTCTCTCTCTGAACTGGGGCCATGATTTGTTGCACTGTGCTGTATTTTGCATATTTACACATTTACACACATTTGTAATACAAGTGTCAGATGTCTTTTATGTCACTAAAGGCAAAATTATAACTTTCAAATCACTTTTGCTTGACAGACTCCCTTTCACAAAAATGCATTTTTCTCAGCTTTCTAGAAAAACTAGCCTCTATTTAATTTCAGATAAATCAAGAATGGAACAAGGTGCAAACAAATCTTTTTTTCCATGACAAAAAAGAGAGTTTCTTCTTTTATTTGAGCTATTCTGTGTTTTCAGAGTCTTAGTACAAAATATTCTGTGGGTCTTGAAAGATGACTCAAAATGGCCAGAAAAGCTGGCACAAGCCACTTCCCATTATATAATAGGGCTGGCACTTAATGAGTTAATACATTTTTGAGAATTTTTGGGAGTAAGTGTTTGTGTAAAAGCTGTTTAAAAAGTCTGGTCACATGTCAGACATTGACTAAGCAGCTGAAGGATCACAGTGTCGTTTAAGGACGCTTCAACAGGACAAATGGTTCAGAAAAACCTGCACAGATCGCTTAAAAAACTCACCCGTGTCACGAATGACTAAAGTATGTAAGAAACTTAAACCAGCACCTCCTCAACGCTTCCTCCTCCGTGCTGTTTTCTTGGAAACACGAGCGAGATATTGAGTAACATAATTCCTTCTGAGGTCTGAAACTGAACTCGTCTGTTTGTTGTTTCAGTGAATTCAGGTAGCGACGTCTCCCATCTCCTCCTCGCGGTTTATTTGACAGCACTGACGGGAAACATCCGGACACAACCGTCTCATTTACAGCCTCAGCAGAGAGCTCTCCTTTAACTTTTCACTTAACAGTTTACTTCGTGTCACGTTAACCCTTTAAAACCTGGTTCGACATCTGTTTTCTTGAGCTGCGTCACAAACTATTGGACTCTTTTAAACTGAGCAAAAGTGATTTGAATTCTTTCAAAAACATGGGAAAAAGGAAACTTGCCAGGAAACGTACCACAACCTGCAAGAAATAAGTGAAATGTGACAAGAAATGACCTGAAAATTAGTTTAAAAAAAAGAAAAAACAAGAATAAAAAGACAACTTTTTATAATTATTATTTTACACAAACTCATGTAAATTTTTATTTTCTGCATTTTTTGGGAGTTTAAAAAAAAAGATTTTTTAATATTTAGTGTTGTTACAAAATTGTACTATTTTAAGCATTTTTTTCAAGTCTTGTTTGTTTATTTATTTTATTTTATTTTATTTTTTTTTTTATTATTCATTTATTTATAATAATTTTCAGGTAAAACTCTTACACTTTTTTTTTTTTACTAATTTCTTGCAAATGTTTGATCATTTCTTTTGTTGCTCAGTACCATCTCCTCATGTTTTTTTAAGAAATCAATCCAGTTTTCTTTGGTTTCAGAGTTAAGTTCTGTGTTATGTCCATATCTCCTATATTTCAGTTCTTTAAAGAATTGTTGTCTAATCTGAATGCTGGAAACGTAACTTTGTATTTTTTCCACATAAAGTTTGTGCTGAGGTCGAAGTGAAACATGAACTCTGGCTGCTGGATAATCGCTGCCTCTCGCTGCAGGCCAGATGCTCTCGTGTTTCTGCTGTGGTCGGTCTGTGGAAATGTGCTGTGTAAATAAAGTTCGACTGATTGAAGCTTCTCTTTCCAGGACTGCTCATGTTTCAGCCTCAGTCTAAACACTTCCTGGTCTGGGTGGTGGATGATGTTTGTTTTTCATGACGGCTCCAGTAGCGGCTATTACAGGGCTGAGGTCGAGGACAGCGAACATTTTGGGTCAGAAAGAGTAAACGTCAGCGTGTCTGTAACTCACAGGGCCTGTGCATTTCATAAAGACACTCCAGGTAGAAACACATTCGATTTTCTGGTCATTTTTGAGATTTTCAGCTATTTTGCTTCCACAACATGTCTTTTTTAAGACTTTAAAAATACACATTAAATGTTTGTGTATTTTTTTTACTTTTGTTGTATTTTTTTGCAAAAATCACACATTTTAATTCATTATTTGCATATTTTTACTTTTCAGAAAACAAACAAAAATATTTTTCCAAAGGTAAAAAAATCAATTGGAGAAGTTCAATGGTGATATATGTATAAGTATAAGTATGTATAAGTATATATATATATATATATACCTTTAGCTTAGTGTCTTAAATTTGGACTAATAATGTTTGTAAGTTAACAATTCATGTCTTTAACCGTTTGAAACCAGAAGCTCATTCAAACCTTTAAACCCCGAGCACATTGGTTCGAAAAAAGGCCCACAAATTGCAAAAAATAGTAAAAAGTGGCAAAAAAATTACCTGAAAATTACCTGTGGGAGATTATTAAATATAATGAAAAAAGTGGATGTCCAGAAAATTATACTTTTAATTCTCATCGCATCATATTTAGCACACATTAAAGGTTATTTTCTTTCTTTTTTTTATTATTGTTTACTATTTTAAGGTAATTTTCTTGTTACTTTTTACAAATTGCTTGCTAATTTTTAGTCCATTTCTTTCATTTCTTGCTGCCCAAACAACCACCCTCCCACCTCCACTCTTCGTTCAGCTTCACCAACAAAAATCTCAACCTCCAAATTCCTCCCTGCGTCGCCTCTGTGACCTCACTGCTTTACGTCGTCTTTTGTCTCACACCGTGCGATCCACGGTCTACTGTAAGACACTAAAGAAACAAAGCAGAAAAAAGGAGGAGAGAAAAAAATCTTTTCTTTCCTCTTTAGCAAACCTGCAGAGGACATGAGACATGGGGACATGAAAGACCTCATTCACTCCTGCTTTTTTTTAAATGAACTTCCACTTCACTTTTCATCCAGTCTCTTCTGCTCTCTGAGGACTCTCAAATAAATGAGCTCTCTATTGTCACAGTCAGGCCACCAAACATCAAAAAGAAGGACCCAACGTATAAATAAAGGAGAGCGAGCGGCCCCTCCGACCCGACAATCATCTCCAGCTCAGTGAAGAGCAGATTCAATGAACAGAAATCTACAACAATGAACTGAAAGCTGCTCGATTCCCAGATTAAGTGAAGATTTGGGAGGACTACACAGTGTATGAACATTTAACAACAACTTCAAACTTTAATTAATTAATTAATTAAATTGGGGCTTGTACATACGTAAATTTAGAACTACAATTTTCTGTTTTTATTTCTTTTTTATATTTAATGTTTAATTCCTGTAAACTAAGAGCAAAGCTAACCGGAGTCAAATTGCTTGTTTGTGTTAGCACACTTAAAAATAAAGCCAATAAAGCTAATTCTGATCCTGAAACATTTCTTTGTATTTAATTCACAGATTCTTTCATATAATACTACGCTTCACCTTCTGTGTTACAAAGTAAAACACGGACAGTACTCCCTCAGATATCAACAGGTCATCATCTTAAAAAGAAAAAAACCCATTACATCACATTCACAGTGATACGTGCATACATGTACTGATGTATTATATAGCATATGTGTACGCACAGTTCATTTATTAGTTATAGTCTTATTACTATTATCCGGGTAAGAAGAGTAGGATTTTTACGTATTTTATTTCATTTATTTCGTTATCACTGATCTGTTCATTGTACTAATTTCTGAGTTGTTGCTTTTTTAAATGAATGAATGAATTATATTTATATAATTATATGACTTAGACATCAGGAGGGTTGGACAAAAGGTTAACTTTTCTTCTGTAGAAACATGTGGCCGCATATGACTGAGATATGATTTATTATTATACTCTGCACAAAATTAATAAAAACAGTCACACCACACGTCCCCAGAAAAAAAAGTTGTGTCGTTATTTCTGGATGTGTTTTTTCTTTCACCCTTTGCATTATTTTCTACTTACTTCATGGTTTTTATTGGATTTTATTGATTTTACTGATGTTATCATGAGTGTAATGCTTTGGAAAATAACAGGAGAGTGATAAAAACTGACTTTCTCCCTGAGGGACCGATGAAACCATGCTTTAGTCATCAATCATTTCGGTAATCAGGCTATTAAATTCTTTTTTTTTCTGATTAAGTTTTCCGTTTACTGGATGAAAACATGCATGTCTCATACCGGATTTCTTTCCAGACGCAGACAACATGTGTCCAAATACTCGACATCAGATCATATTTAGCAGCACATCATGCATGGAGACAAACTGCAGCTCGGCTCATTTACATCTCGTCTTTCTCGATTACACGCTAAATTGAGAAACTGTGGTGATGCAAACCCCTGACGGTAATCAACAAACGGCTCTCCCCACTCTCTCTCTGTTCCTGTTATACCCGCTTTCCTCTGAAATAAGCCTGTATTTCGAATTTTTTTAAACACAGTAAAACCAGCAAAAACAGGTTATATATTTTTTTTCCATTGCCAGTAGACTTAGACAAGCATGCCTTTCTGCTTTTATTTATTTATTTTTTTTACTAGTGTATCACTTTTAGCGCCACAGACAGCCTGTAAAACATGTTAGTAACAATCTGAAAACAGCATGGAGGCCAGTGAAAAATCTTTCAAAAATCAAAAATTCAAAGTGGCTGCAGCGTGTCATTGAATCTCACTGGCAGATGGGCATCAGTTTGAAACCTCAGACTTTCACCCAGGAGCCTGTTTGCTTCCTGTCTGAATGTTAAGCCAAACCAAAATGATGACGTTAAGCTGCTGGTCGGCTGGAAGTCACCTGTTGTGCCAGCATGATATGCTGAGCGGGCGACGCCAGTTTATGCAATCCTGTTGCGGCGGTATAATACATCGCTTGACGATGTTAGTTTAAAACAGCCAGTCACGATGTAGTATAGGGAGTTGGAAAGTCCCTTTAGGGTGGGCAGGAGGGAGGGGAGGTGGACTAGCCTAACAAACCACAGACTTTCACCCAGGAGCCCGCTGTTCACTTCATGTAGAAAGTGTTGCTTTTTTCCAAATCTAACCACATGCTTTTGTCGCACAAGGATATAAATATAAAAACGAGGTGTTTTACCAACATTGTATGTTTATTTTGAAAAAGACTGTATGCATCAAACACACAGAAATGGTACATTTCCTGTTAAAATTAGGTGCATTTTGAAGACACAGTGCATGTAAAGGGTAAATTGAAATGGCGCTCCTGAACATCAACAGCGGACGCAGGAGGAAACCTTCGCAAATTATGTTTAGATGTGAAAGTCCACTCACAACACGCAGCGATATGTGACGAGTGGGGATGAGAATGTATTGAATTAGCGCGGCGACTCGTGTCGTGTTTCAGTCACCGCCGATCAGAGCTGGAGCCGATAAATACCCGTGACCACGAGTCTTTGACCCGCTGCGAAAGCCGATTGCAACCTTTTCAATTACATACAAAAGCCAAATGTTGGCAGGTGTTAGTACGTTTTTTTATTTTGGTGGAAAAGGAACTTTTTGTCTATGAGCCCAAAGTGGCTGCTGACTAACAGCTCTTCATTGTCCTTCAGTCACTCCTCGAACAAAATCCAGCAATATTACACTCCCATACAGTTTTAATGCAGGTTTTATGACGTCTAAACCTGCCACTTATGAAGAGACTGAAAAAATGTGGGTCAACGACATCAATACGAGGTGGAGCAGACGGAGCAGATGGTTCGTGTATTAAATCTGCAGCACTTTGCAATATGGAGAAAATTATTTTTACTTCTTTAAGTAGGAGAGAAGAGACGGATGAGGGGAAGGATTATCTGAAGGACAGAGAATGATGACATCTCTTAAAATGTCAGGGTGAGCCTCCATTTCTCCTTCCACAGTCTCCAGCTCTGACAGGACACACACACACACACACACACACACACACACACACACACACACACACTCGTCCTAGTCAAGTAATTGTTTATGTTGAATCTTGGCCTCGGTTCAGTGCTTTCTGTATTGTTTCCATGAGTCTGTCTGCAAAGTAGTGTGTGTGTGTGTGTGTGTGTGTGTGTGTGTGTGTGTGTGTGTGTGTGTGTGTGTGAGAGAGAGAATAACTGAATCTCTGGTCCTACAGAACAGAAAAAACAGGGCGATTTTGACGGTAATTCCATTTTCATTGGGTTCATTTATCTCTAAGTGTCTCTGATCCTCCTCCAGCGAGGCGTCAGCGTCACTGCTCATGTCCTCCGCTCTGTCGTAGCGTCTCCGCTCGGCCCAGAGCTCTAAATCACTGTTAAAGAGTTTCCCTTTGAACCTTGACACAGATAACTGCCGCCGTTTAATATATCACGTTTCACCATTCGGAGCAGAATTTAAACATCGAAACTGCCTCAGACAGAGAAATAACTTCAGCAGCTATTATTTCAGTGCTCGGGTCACATTTATTTTTCCTTCATTTAACCTGCCAGGCTGACTGGGGTCAGAAACCCTGACCGGGCTTGTCGGCACTTTACAGAAATGGGATGGACGGCTGCATTTGCTCTCGGCTCTGATGACCCTGTTTCACTGCTGGCTCATGAAAAGAAGCTTTCGACTGTGATCTGTTAAGTTTCAGAGAACATTTTTCTGAGGCAACTAAAATAGTTTCAGCTACTTCATCCAGGTCCCTAATAGGCTCGGTCGATATCTAACTTTTCATACAACCTTCCTGAACTTTCACCGGGGTATAAAGCATATGATGATGCAAGTATGCAACACTACCCACTACTTACTCTCAGACTTATAAATACACAACAGAAACCCACAGAATGTTAAGAAAAGCAGTATTTTCACACCCGTTTTCCTTATTAGACAGAGAAATACAACTGTACGTCTTTTGAATTCAACTCTCTCTCAGTCACAGAAGACTAACGAGGCTTAATTACCTCTAACTCATCACAGAACACACTTTATTTACAAACAAAATAAAACTCCCCCAAACTGTCTTGGTTACTCTTGTTAGTAATGTAGTCAATAAGTCTACTGTTCCAAAAATCACCAGCTCCGGTTTGGTCAAAATAAATCTTTAATTCACCAAGTTAGATGTAAAAATCATGCTGTTATTCCCTACAGTCTCTCTGTCTGATGGCCGCCGGCTGTTTACAGTCCTGTAACTTCTCCCTCCACTACTATTTTTGCGGTGTCTTTCAGCTCAGCTGCCCCAGAGACTGAGCTCTGATGGTGCGTGCTGTGCACTACATACAATAAGTTTAAAGACAAGCTGAAGAACATACCTTCGAGCTTTCTAAATACCCTGGCATACCGTAATAAAACCAAGCCTAATCCCTAACCAATAAAAAACTGTTGATCATTTGCGTTCACCTGAGTTTCACCTAAAATATCTAAAGGACAAAATCTTGACTTCTTTTGTTCCTAAATATTCTTTATATTTGTTTTGTTAGTAACCAGCCCGGTCTCACAGAAATACATGAAACAGACACAAACTCTTCACAAAACAGGATGTGCGGGCATAAAGTATTAGTCTTAAGAGTATAAGTATTAAGACCGAGAAAGTCTGAGAAAGTCTGAGTAAGGGAGTGGAGGTGTACGGATCAAACAAACATGGACTTTCAACCACGAGATCACTGTTTGTGTCGCCGTATGAAAACAAAAGGCAACATAGTCACGTGACTTTTACGAACTAAAGTACGTATTTAATTGAAATCAAGATGTTTTCCTAATCCTGATCTGATCTGGTCTGCAGGACATATTAATAAGTCGTGCGTTATGTACTCTGTGTAGTGCAACTAGCGGGAACTCCGATTGCAGATGCATATTAGGTCTAAACTATAATCTGGTAAAGTGCATCAAGTTAACTTACATGAGTTAACATGAACATGGTCCCTTTTAAATAATGTGAAGATAAAAATGAACTTCCAGGCCGCTGAATGGCACACTGGGTACAGCTCGCTCTCCGTTGCTCGCTACAGCACATTTAAAAATACAAAAGGGCAAACAAGAGGGTTGTGAGGAACTACTCGGAGTATTTTAAAAATGCCACAGCAGGATACGACAGAGATGCAGGACGGTATTGTACAGTGGACAAACAGGAAAAAGGAAGAGCAGGATTCAAAGAATGTGACACACATTTTGAACTGCTGAGCCACATGTTCACCAACAGGAGCCTCAATCTGACATGACACACGATGTGAACCCGGACGGAGATTTATTTCCATCGTATGAGCACGTGCCCTGTTTCCTCGGTTTTCGCAGACAGAGAACACAGACGAGTTTAATGCAAAGCTGCAGTGTCGCTGTTGGCTCTAAATCACAGCAAAGAATCACTTACAGTTTAATTCTGCCGGAGCGACAATGATTATCAATGCTGCTTCACGATTTTACGTCAGATTTCCTTTTTTTTAATTTTCCTTTTATAAAAACAAAATTAACAGCCAAATGAACATAAAAACCTCTCAATCATGTAAAAAAAGGAAAATAAATAAATAAATAAATGTAGACTTTTTAAAAAAAAAAGCTACAGAAAAATGTCCAATGAACTATAAATATAATTATATATTTAAAAATATGTTACAGAATTATTATACTTTTTATAATAATTAATAATAAATAATAAATATTTTTTTTTTTTTTGCTTGTTTCATTTTTGTATGTGCAAATTTTCAGCTAATTTTCTTGTACTTTTCAACGATTTCTTGCAAGCTTCAGGGTCATTTCTTATTTTGTTGCTCATTACCTTCTTACCATGTTTTGAATAAAATGGAGCCATTTTGTTCAGGTTTCTAAGGAATAAATGAACAATTTGACTGTATTTCCCATCTATGCTGAGTAAGTTTTGTGTGAAAGGAATGAAAAGCCGGTCCCATATAGACGCCTGTCCCCAAATAAAAGGCTGTTGAGTTGACTGAAGCAAATAATAGTGCACGCGACTAAATGAAGTTTTACGGAAAGCCAGAGTTTGAACTTAAACTTAACAGTCACTTAATATTTATTGAACTAAACAACCGGCTGCATCTGTATCTATGAATAATCTAACAGCTAGGATCCTCTTAAAAAATATCACGTAACTCCTGCATCAATAACACGCCGGTGCAGTATGACCAGAACTTAAACAGGCGGAGATGCTGTGACTTCCTGTCATTGGTGTTCGAGCCAAAGTTTACACATGACGGCAGGCCGTGACCCACAACAGCAGAGGAGATAAATCACAGGCGAGAAGATGATGAACATCACAGAGCTGCAGAGAGCAGCGACTCCAAGAAGAAACATGAACTCAGTTTGATTCATCACGAACGGGACGCTGCAGCCACGCAGAGAAAAAACTGCCCGCGCGCTGAATAAAGCGCTCGCTAAAGACAAACCAGTGAACAGTAGCAGCATCTCAGCACTGTAATTATGGGAAGAGATGAAAGCAGAGGAAGTGATCGTGGGGTTTTACTTTATAACGTGTTGCATGTTTGTATGTTCTGCTAAATGAAACCACATTTCCTATAAAACTCAGCGCTTCCTGTCGCGGGGAAGACGCTGCCACTCTCCTTCAAACATCAGTGTCATTTATTTTTAATGGTTAACAGGGTGGATACAAAACAAGAGCCGGGAGTCTCTGTGTGTTTGTCCTTCAACTTTCTCGACAGCCATCCCTCCAGTCAACTTCACACTCGGCAGCGTTTGGATGAGCAGTTTTCTCAAGTAGCAACACTGGACGCCAACAGGTATTATACTTGTACATCCTAATGAGAAATACTTCACTTAGAGAAGTGCAACTTGATTAAACTACTGTTTTTACAGAAATCCTGCTGGACTAATCAGTCACTCCAAGAATTGGTGAGGTTGCAATCGCAATAATTCACGCAAATTCAGGGAATCCCTGTGAATTCTGCTCAACGTTGCAGTTTTATCCGATCACCCCAACCTGACCGCATATTGAGACATTTCAAGGTACAGCTGCACACAGCGTATTGATCTACTCACCCCCTCTGTTCCTTTCATTTTGAAAACTCTCATTTATTGCATAAGGTGGTATTCCAAGTGATTCAAAAAAGGAATATTTGACAAAACTGCAATGGAAACACCTTTTAGTCTTTTCTTGGTCACATGATGTGATGAGGTCACATGATGCTGTGTCTATGTGCTTGTCAGCAGGAACTGGCTCCCTCATGATGCAGCAGGAGCTACACGAGCTGTTATTGCATCACATAACTCTGAAGTTGAGCGGATCATCTGGAAGTTTTGAATCCACAATTCCTCTGTGAAATCGTGGACCATCAGCTCCCAGAAATCCCTCATATGTGGCCGCTCCCACGTATAAGGGGCTTATCTTTCCATTATCGAGACTGACTAATGCTTTAACACTTTGCTTGAAAGTTTTGTGTTTTTCTCAGCAGGAAAATGCAGCGCTGCTCCGGAGGTTGAAAGTGTGACTCATCATAATTCTAACAAATAAAAAAAGAGCAGGCTGAGGAGGATTTGAGGGGAAAGAGTGATTTCTGCTCTAAGCTTATCGAGCATTGGTTGGCTGAAATACTTCAGCTACATTAATCACCTGCAGTATTTTTCAGACTGATCTCTTCTCTAAATGGTAAAGACAAGGTTGTTGAGAAAATGTACATACAAGGAAACGAAGAGAGGAAAGAAAACAGATGATGAGGGAAGTGGTGTAGATTAATGACATAAGTATGCTGTTTTTATCTCTCTCTCTTCTCTTCTGAAAGTACGCTGCGTCCTGCCAACAGTAAACAACCACTATTTTAAGGGGCTCCGTAAATGCTAACATAAGCTGCAAAAAAGGTAAAACATTACAAATCAAAGTGATGGAGACAAAAGCTGGAAAATGTTCTCTGTGCAGTATATCGTCCTGTTTTCTGTAAAATGATTGCGACTGTGTGTGTCTCTTAAAGGACAGACAGGGACATTTTTTTGAGTCCTCAGAGACCGTCTGTCTCTTTCTACAGACCACACTGGATTATTTTTCCCTCCTCGCTCTTCATGGGAAGAAGCGACAGAGAGGTTGATGAACTCGGCTCATTTACTGACATCGCAGCAGGAATGTTGTTGGATGTTTTATCCGGATTTTTAACATGGACTCATTATCTTTGTTATTGGGTCACTATTATGACTGATGACGTGATGTCAGAGGCTCGTGATTCCTTCTTAACCCTTTTAAAGCCGAGCAAATTCTTTCAAAAATATGGCGAGAAGGCAGTGAGCAACTTAGCAAGACATTGCCCAATAGTTAGTAAGTGATTAATTAAAAAAATTACAAGGAAATTCCCTGAAAATAAGCACAAAAACGTAAAAGTAAAAAAACAACAAAAAAAAAAAGAAAATGATCTGAGAAAAGTGCTGAAAATTTTTAAAAAGTATATTTTTTTTCTGTGACATAATTATGGTAAATATACAATTTTAATCATTATAAATAGTTTCTGGATATTTTTCGCTAACTAAAAAAATAAATAAATAATAAAATCAGGTAATTTTTTTTTATCACCTTTTACCAATTTCTAGTTGTGTCCAGACTGCCTAAAATTTTTAAGTTGACTGAATTTGTAAAGACAAGTGGAGGTAATTTTGTTATGATTTAATTTGAGTAACTTTTTAAAGTTAAATCAGAAAGTTTATTCCCACGGTGTGTGGGAGAACAGTGACTGTGCAATATGAGGACACACACACACACACACACACACACACACACACACACACACACACACACACACTCATGCATTATTGCTCTTGAGGAGGCTGAAGTGTTACAGAGTGTTTGGTAAACACCTGGAGTGAAACAGAGCGAGGTGCCAAAGTGAAGCAGAACAGGGTGAGTGTGTGAGTGTGAGTGTGAGTGTGTGTGTGTGTGTGTGTGTGTGTGTGTGTACACATGTGTGTGTGTGTGCCCCTTCATTCAGTTGTGTAGAAAGTGAAATGAACAGCCTGCAGTTCCTCCCTGATCCTCCTGAACCTCTGACGAGCATCAGAAACGTAAAAAAACTCTTCTGGCTGACAGTAACAGTGTATTAAAACCTCCTCCTCAGGTAAACTGGGTAAAGTGTTTGTGTGTGTGTGTGTGTGTGTGTGTGTAAGTGAGTGATGTAAGCCATGCTATCAGTACGTATAGCTCCTCTAACTACGAGTTTTAATCAGCTGTTATCTGTAACCTCCGTCTCTTATCTGGAAACGAGTTAAAGATCGAGGGCGTCTGTCAGCTCCTGACTGTGCGACGTTAACCAGCGTCTGGGTGTGTGTGTGTGTGTGTGTGTGTGTGTGTGTGTGTGTGTGTGTGTGTGTGAACAAATAAAAATCTGCCACAATTTAACTTATAACATGATTATGATAAAACTAGTTCACTAAAAATGAACAACAAAAATTTAACGTCCGCTTTAAAGTGGTGTAGCTGCATCAGTTTTAACTATTAGTCTTAATTTATGTTTACTTTAAATCTCATTGTAAGTTTCCTTCAAATGTCGTTATATTTACGTATTATTTACTTTTGTTTAGTTTTTGCAAAATAAAAGTTTTATTAAATTGATCTTTCTAAGTCTCAGCAACTTCAGTAAACTAAGTATACTGTGCTTTACATACATCTGTATTCTGCTGGCTGCAAATGTGTCAGTCATATTTGTATTTTCTGAAACATGTTAACGAAACAGAAACAACAGATCTCCAAACTTCATTGTTGGCAAAATGAGTTTTGTCGTGATCAAGTTCTTGATTTGCAGAAGTTGTGAGAACAGAGTATTTCCAATTGTCATTTTCAAGTATCAACAACTTCACAAAATTAAGTAAATTCAGCTTAGTTTCTAGTCAACTCTTATTATTTGCTTAAACTTTCTAAGTCTTTTCTCCTTTCACACACACACACACACACACACACACACACACACACACACACACGGTTTGACCTTAAGAAACCAGTGTTAATTAACATCGGTCCCGCCTCTCTGACCTCCCTGCGCCGCTCTGTTTCGTCTCAGGTGTTTGACAGGTTCATTAACCTCAGGAAACCCCTCCATGTGCCATCCCTCCCTCCTTTCCTTCCTTCCTTCCTTCTCTTCTAGCTCTTCTCTTCTGTCCTTGCCTCCTTCATTGACACCTCCAAAAACCTCTTTTACCTGCTTCCCGTTAATTTTTCGTTAAGTTTGACTCCTTTAGTTTTGTTTCCTCCCTTCTTTCCTCACTTTTGATTTATTGATTTTTTTGCAGTCTCTCTCAGCCTCTTCTCCTAAATCTACCAACTGCAATCGGAGTGGGGTCAAAGGTCAAGGTTCACCACATGACACCATGAGGTACGGGCAACACCTCCCAGGAGGCTGGACTGAACACACACACACACACACACGCACACACACACTGGTGTTCTGCAGATGTCATTCAGAATGAATTAAATCAGTTCTGACAGATTTCCCGCAGCAACACGAGTTTTTTTTCCTCTGAGTTTATCTAATAATGAAAAGAAGGACAAATGCAGTGACACACCTTTCCCATGTGTGCTACAGATGAATATGTGTGTGCTTGTGTGTGTGTGCTTGTGTGTGTGTGTGTGTGTGTGTGTGTGTGTGTGTGCAGCTGTCTGAATGATAATTGGATATTTATACATACGTAGAGTACAAGAGAATGCCGATTCATGTTTTTATATGCGTCTGAGTGACCAGCTATCAAAATAATGTGTGTGAGATAACACACAGTCGACTCACAGCTATCACTCTGTGTGCATCTGTGTGTGTGTGTGTGTGTGTGTGTGTGTGTGTGTCACAAATTTCCCATCCCACAGTCCAACATGAGGTCAGCGTGTTTTTGTTGGATTTGTTCCACATGAGTGTCAAAAAAGTACCAGCAGGAAGAACTCCTGTCAAAGAAGTTAAATCTACTCTAAACCAACTCTGAAACAATAAACCGGCTCAACAAACACACACTGACACACTTATACATAAACATTTGACTTTCCAAAATATAGTCAAAACACACAACACAGTAATGTTCACCCTCTGCAGGAGAAAAATCCCTCTCAGCCTCGACATCTGAATTTAAAATGCTGTTGGCGTCGGTTTAATGGCGTCGTCCTGAGCAGCAGCATGCAAGATTTCACAACTGCAAAGTACTTGAAAGGTAAAAAATGTTTTTAGTTGATTTTATATGCAACATCACACCTCATTATCCTGTTTTAGGATGCATAACATTTTTTTCCCAAACACACCTGCTATATTTGGTCGAGTTTTAGCAGCAGTGTAGCGTGCGAACGAGCTGGCTGCGAGCTTCACTGCTGCAGGGTTCTACCTCGAAATCCTCAAAAACTTAGAGTAAGATTGGCGCAGTTGGATATGTGGTGACAGTGCATTTTTATTATGCAGGCTTCAAGGTGCAAGAAGTGAAAATATTTCCAAAAGATTAAAAAATGGATGAAAAAAGAGGGGTACTATATACAAGATCACAATACAGCACTAAATGGAGTTTACACGGCAACGCTTCTTGCATGAAATATTACATCTTTTGTTGCGGTTTGAACAGTATTTTAGGGGCCTAAAAATGCACATTTTGAAAACAGGTCCCAGAGTGTAATCCTTTGTAATCCTTTTTTTCTGTTTTTAGCAGGGCTGTTTACGTCTAAATGTGGTCTAAATGAAAAATAAAAGCACAGAAAAACAAAAGTGCACAACATTTTTAAATCCTCCAACTCATATCCCATCACTCATTAAAGTCTGCAGTTTGTGAAGGGTTTTAAAGTAATGTGAATAATGAAAAAAATATGTACGAATATAAATTGATTATCTGTAACCTACATTCTTCATGATGCTTGCCTTATTGGATTTGGCTTCTTTACAACTCGACTAAATATCACTGCAGGCAAAGAGTCAGTCCGTGCATCTCTGCAGTTTTATTGTGAAATAAATTTAAATTTCTGTCATGCTTTTAGATCCTCAAATCTGCATTAAATCTCCACACACACACACACACACACACACACACACTCACACTCACACTCACACTCACACTCACACTCACACACACACACACTCACATGTAAATACTGTAAGTGCACCTGCATGTGTTTAACTGTGTAATCACATTAATGTTTTTATGTGTATGAGGGTGTATGTGTTTATGTGTGTACATAAAAGTGAGCACCAGAACTTGAGTCTGGGCTGATGTGTGTTTGGCAGAGTGTGTGTTTGTTTCAGAGGTCAGAAGATAATAAGGAGCAGATTGGAGCGACAGGCGGGTTTCCATTCAAAGGTTTGCGCAAAACTTAAGCAATATTTTCAAACTGTGGATAAAACACAATGGTGAGCTGACTGCACTGAGTGATGCTCTGCGACTTCTCCTCTGGTGATAACATCCCAGTAACCATGGCGATGGATGTTTAAAACATCAGCAGCTTTATTTCTATTGCAGCCACCGCACTAGCCGTCATTATTTCCAATCCAAGGCCACGTAGGCGTGTTATGGAGCCATAACAGAAAGGCAGGCGTGTCCGCACCCACGTATGAGGGATTTCTGGGAGCCGATAGTCCACGATTTCAGAGGAACTGTGGATTCAAATCTTCCAGATGATCCGCTCAAGTTATGTGATGCAATCACAGCTCTTGTAGCGCCTGCTGATTCAAAATTCAAAAAAGTGTTTTCAGTGCAGTTTTGCCAAATATTCCTTTTTGAATTGCTCGGAATACCAACTTTTTTTTTTTTATACTTACTTACTTTACTTTACTTACTTTTACTTTATTTTATATTCACAATGTAAATTTGCGCAGTTTGAGGGTTAATGGAAACCAGCTAAAATAAAGTGTGTGTACACATGTAAACAAGTCACAGGTAAACGCTTTCTTTAATGTACATACATCTCTTCCGTGTCTCGATTTTTAGCGGTTTATTTTGGGTACAATGATGCACACACACACACACACACACACACACACACACACACACACACACACACACACACACACACACACACACACACACACACACACACACACACACACACACACACGGTGGTCAGGTTAAAGGCTAACAGAGTGTGTCTCCCTGCAGGATGAGGGCTGGTCTCGCTGGATTCCTGTTTGGGTCAGACACTGGGTCAGCTGTGACGCACACACTCTCTCCCTCTCTCTGTGTGTGTGTGTGTGTGTGTGTGTGTGTGTGATTGCCCCTGAAGCTCCTGTCTGAGTATCCACCTTATAAAACCTTAATAGTCTCTCTAATGTTGATCCTGCAGCTACAAACACAGGAAGAGAACCTCGACTTAACTTCATTAACTGGAGTTCACTGCTTCATTTTACTGCCATGAAAACCATCGTGCTGCTACTGTTGGTAACACACACACACACACACACACACACACACACACACACACACACACACACACACACACACACACACACACACACACACACACACACACACACACACACACACACACACACACACACACACACACACACACACACATACACGTCAGCGACATGACATCATGAGATTTGCTCCAGAACTATTTGGGCAGAAATAGGAAAAAAGGAGGTCACCTGCTCTCCAGGGAAAACAATCAGAGGAACACAAACATAAATCAAATGAAAATGGAAACTGAACGTTGAGGTTCATCACACAAACACGTGCTGCACAACAGTTTTTCACATCCGCATGACTTTACATTAAATTCCCAGATATGGAATCTGGACTCTCAGATCGGACTGGCAGCTGAAGACGAGGTATGCAACCTGATACACGAAACATCTGGAATTTTCCATTTAATGTGATGGTGCTGTCACATGAAAAAGCTGATTGGGTTTGAATATATCACTCAGTATATGTATATGTATATATATATAGAGAGAGAGGTGATTTGTGGATCACTCTGGGGTGAAAAAATGAAGCAAAACATTAGTTTAACCTTTAAGTTAATGTCCAAAACTTGTTACCAAATATGTGCCAATAATTTGAAGCAGAGTTTTTGGGCGCCTGATGAGGGTTACGGCAGAAATACGCAGGGTGCAGATGTAACGCGGCGCTGGGTATTTTACCTGCTGTACAGACTTTGTCTGTGCAGCTTGTGGTTGCTGGCAGCTTCACTGTGCATGTTAACTTTTGCCAAGTGATAATGCAGTTTGTTATGCAGAGTTTAGAAGCATATAGGCTTTATTAACTGATACTGAATTAACCCTTTGAAACCGAAACAAAAATTTCTTTCTATAACATGGGGGGAAGGCAATGAGCCATGCAAAATGAAAAAAAAATGTTGCAAAAATCTGCAAGAAATCAGTGAAAGTATAAGAAAATTACCTTAAAATTACACAATAAACAAACAGGAAAACAAACAGGTAAATAAGTGAAAATTAGAGAAAAATAAAAAAAAAATAATAATTAAAAAAGAGAAGAAAACTGTCTTAAAGTTAGTCGGATAAAAATGAAAAAAAAAGTTAAAGTTGAAGTTGGGGAACAAAAAAATGAAACAAAAAGGAAACAAGAGCAAACAAAAAAGGAAACAAAATATTAAATTAACGATGGGAGAAATGACCCAAAAGTCTGCAAAAAATCAGTGAAGGTACAAGAAAATTACCTCAAAATTAGTGATTTTTTAAAAAAAATAAACTAAAAATAGAAAACCAGGAAAATTGTTTGAAAACAAGTGAAAAAATTATAAAGAAATTAAAAAGTTGCTGTGGCTTGAAAACCATGGTTTAAAGCCAAATGGTTTCATTAATAGAAAATGAAAATTCAACTGTCAGAGCTTTCAGGACACTCACAACCTTCCCTTTTCCCCTCATTGTATCACCAACATTCATGCCGGGTCTTAAAATGTGCTTAACTTCTATAATCCTGTCACGTCATTAGGAATTATTCCCAAACTCCTCCCATCTCACTTGGATACAAAACCTGAATTGTAAAGAACAACACAGTCGCCGCTTCAGTTCACCTCCATTCATCCGTCCACTCATTCATGCATTCGCTCAGCGGACTGCTCGCTGCACAAACATCTCACTAACCGCCGCACAATGAAACCAGCCTCCCTGAACTAATTGCTGCTGGATAGGAAACAGTTGTTGGCTTTACTGGTGTCGCTGGTTGCCAAGTAGGAAGCATTTGGGAAAAAAAGTGTGTTAAAGTGACTGGAAGTGGGCAGATGACTTCACTGGTCACTTAAGTGTGTGTGCAGTGAGCTGCTCTTATGGTGAAGAGCCTCTTTATTTATGTGTGTTTGTATGTACGTATGCACGTTTGCATGTATGTATGTATGTATGCATTTATGCATTTATTTATTTATATATTTAGGCGCATTTATCTGTTTTTGTTTTGGTTGAGGATTCAGAAAACAGTTTTTTAATTTAGATTTTTTTTATTGGGCAAACTGGTTGGTTGATAGCTGTTGCCACTTTATGTACATTTTTTATAAATAATTAGATTTTTTATATATTATATATTTTATATTTAATCCAGGCCACTCTACATGGACAGCAATTAACAACTATACACTTTATATGTAATCAAAAATAATATTTAATTATTGAATTAATCAAAAAGTTTCTTACCATGGACCAAAGATCGGCTTTTGTCTGCCATATTTTTGCATTTATGACATCAAGTCTGCAACTCGTGTATCATGGCATACTTTAAAGTTAAAACTTTGCTTGCTTGCTGCAGCTAAAAGATGCATATATAAAACATATGCAACTACTGAAAGTAAATGATAGCTACTGGGAACAAAACAACAACATATATATTTCTTTGCCATCAGACGTTGACACTGTTTTCATACGTACACGTAACTTGTAAATACGAAATTATCAAGAAGCATGTGAAAGCAACAAAACTGCAAAGTAACAAGGACAAAAACCTTAAATCTGGACATGCATGAGGACGTTCACTCCCGGCAGTTTAAATAATTTCCCTTCATCTAAATGAGGCTGTTTCAAACATTTATGAGCACCGTGACGCTCATCGTCACAGCGTCACCTCCCATGTTGTTAATCTGTTAATCTCCCACTTTATTCCTTCCTGCTGCACCCATGAAGTGTTGTACTGGTGAAAACAGCATCTGCTGCCGACATTAACTAAAACCTCAGAGCTCAATGCTTTCCAAAACTCTGGGAAATCAAGACAGAAAAAGTAGATTCACTGCATGTTGGGGGAGATTTCTATGGTCTCAAATTCACCGGACGTCTTTGAACGCTGCGTCAAAGAGACGTCACCTCATTGATCTTTACGACAGAATTACGAGGTTCTCTCTAACAAAACGACCAAAATCCTCAAACTGGACACAGACTTTCCTAAAATCAGACAGCAGGGAAAGGACTTCACTTTCATCAGGAGTTTGTTTTGCCGTTTTGCAAACTGAGATGTTAACTGATAGGCACCGGACCAAAAATAAAGGAAGGGAGTCAGAAGGTTTCTCATGTGAAAGCAGTTGAAGGAAAAGACACGTGGTGGACAGACAGATAAATCCTGTGTCTGCTGCTGTTTTGCTGTTTTTCTCTCCGCTGTAAAAAAACTGCCACAAATGAAAAAAACTCTCACAGCTGAGCACAAACAGCCTGAAAAAATCAACAATTTAATGACCAAAATTGATCTTAAACCCCCCCAATTCATCCTGAACCCGTCTGTGTTTACCCAAAAGCTCAGAGGAAAGCTGTGACGAATGACATTCATGATTAATGTTTCTGTTTAAACGTGGCGCAAAACATATAAATTAGGCATCGGGTGTTTGAATGGACAATAAAAACTAAATTAACTGTAGACAGAAAATTTGAACTCAATCTGTCATTAGTCTGTTTAGTGGAGAGGATGTGAAGGAAGAATGCACTTAAAGAAGTATTTCATCGGTATAAAGAGAGCCTGCACATTAAATCTCTGCAGCAAAGAGACGCAAATACTTCAAATATACGCAACACAACCAGAGACAACTGGGAGAAAACTTACAAGAACGCACGACGCTGCTCTGGACCAATAAATGCTCCTGCTGGTGGGTGACGTCATGCATCCAGGAAACAACCTCGTATTAAACTGTAAGGCCCGTTTCTCACAGCATGCATCAGCAGTGTGTGAGCATTCGTACTCTCCGCCTGAGCAGCGCTGGTCAGGTGCATCTCAGATGCAGCACATCTAGAGAAACGGTGGCTTGCCGAATTTTATTTACGCGTGCCGCGCACATTCGTCAGCAGAAATAGACAATAAAAAGTTGTTTTGATGATTATATTGACTCTGAACCACCTCTGACCTCAGTTTAAAAGTCTCTCTCTGTCACAGAGATGAGCAAATACAAAGCTGTCTGTTTTACTCAAACTTCCCTGCTTCCGTTTCAAGATAAAAGTCCTCTGTCTCTGTGGACAGAATCCCATCAGCTGCTGATACGAGGTTCTTTATTGTGAAACTTTTGCAGGACCGTGTTGTCAGCAGTGCATGAGCTTGCACGACTTTACAGGTGAGTGGAATTTGTGCTTAAAAATAAGGAAATACAGAACTCATAGCAGCAGGCGGCGACGATGCAACAACGCTGCGTGTGTGAACGCCACAGACATGAAACACGCTGCAGTTCGGCGAGGCTGTCGCCACTGCAGCTGATTCAGTTCAGCATAGACCACATTACTCTAAAGATAAGATTAAAAAAATGTATCCTAACATATCTCATGAGGGTCTGACGACAGACGGATGTTGTACGCTGTAAAGGACCCTGACATAATTGTGATTTATGATATTGGGCTTTATGGATAAAATTGAATTTATTGTTACTTTAACAAAAATCCGACATAGTTTTCACATTATTACATCAAATACACCGAAGCTACAGCCAACCCTAAAGTCCTCCTGCACTGACTGTACAAACAGGCCTGATGGTGTCTGAAGGTCTCAGCAGCAGATCCGTGTACATTCAGCACCAGTCAAGAACTAAAATTAACCCCCGAGTGAAAGTGAAGTGGCGTCCTGCAGGTCTGAAGGTAGATTTGTTGTATCTCCGTGTTATTCATGTACATGTTTAGAAGAGTATGTTTCCTACCGGAGTGGGAGAGCTGCAGCCGGGGCCCCGTTTGTCTCCAGGCTGAGGCCTCTGGAGCGGCGCTGGAGTCTGCAGGCTGCAGAGGGAAGACGCACAGCATCAGGACCGCAGCAACAATCGCCTTCATCTCTGTCTGAGCTTCACTGATGTCGAGAGAGACGGAAGAAGGTCGAAGCAGCCGGTCACATCACACAGAGCTGCAGCTCTCTGCAGGAGAAATGACACCGAGGGAGACGGGAAAAGAAAGAATCATTAGATGCGTAGAAGGAAAAACTGTATCAAAATACAACAAAACTGTGCGTGCCCCTCAGCAGCACTTACAAAAAAAAAAGTTCACACTGGAACACAAACGTAATTATATAAAAACATAAACAATCATAAAACAAGGGCAGGGAAAAGTGAATTATTATGAAATATAAAATAGGAAACAGGGAATGAGCAAACAAGTAATATCACAAAACTTAGCAAGAAATTAATAAAAAAAAAGAAAGAATATTACCTAAATAAAAAAACAAAAACAAACAAGGAACTGGCCTACAAGTAAGTGCTAAAATTTAATTTTTTGTTTATTTACTTGTTTATTTTTCAATTTATAAAGTTCTTTTTTTACAACTAATGTCCAGGTCATTTTCTTCTCACCTTTAGCTAAATTTCTTGCAGTTTGCATGACATTTATTTTCAGGTGATTATACACTAAAAAACATACTTATTATATTTCATTTCTGCCAAAATATCCCCCTAAAACCTGCACACTGGACCTTTAATGGGAAGTCATTACCGGAGGAGAAGACTCCACGTGAAAAGTCTTATCAGCCTCTTAATTTGAAAAAAAAAAGAAAACTCTGTACTTAGGTATTTTGGCTGCTTTTGCACAATATCCAGAGGAGGCATTTATTAAACATTTGTAAAAGCGAACACATGCCGATAGACAGAGAGAGACAGAGTGAGAGAGTAAATGAGACGGACAGAGGACAGAGTCCAGAGACGCAGTGAGTCGACCATGAACACGGACAGATTGTCAAAGAGCCGAAACACAACCTGAGCACTCGCTTTGTGTTTGCAGAGAGACGTGAAGCAACAACATTACTGTCACATTAACTTTGGTTTTGCGGTAATCTGATGCCCGAACAAATCACATCCAAGCTTTTTATTTTCCAAAACAAGTCGATGAATCTGATACTCGGTTAATTTAATTCAAATTCCAACTGAGACTGATACGTTTTCGGAGATAAACAATCCCAATAATCGAATCACTGCACATTTTCAAAACAGACAAACCAAAAGAACATATTTTGACTTATTCCCTTATTCCCACAGCACTTTAGTTGTGTCCTCAGCGAGCCAGTGGACACCTGAATAAATCACAGCAGACAGGAAGTGTATGTGCAGCAGAGCCCGGTGTGTTACTGTGGGAATGTGGTTCATGAGGGAAACTGGTCAATTTATCATTTTGCACCATTTACTGCAGAGGTACATTTAAGAGCTTAGGTTAAGAAAAGTAATGAGAAAGAACCCGCTGAGAGAAAAGACACGATGCTGAAAGCAGGAAGAAGACACAGTGAAAACATGGAGGGATCAGGAGACCGAGGACACAGGCAGGTGAGAGGCCCCCCACCTACAGGAGGGAGACACCCAGACCCAAACAGACGAGCGCAATTACAGGAACTGCAGGCTGTCGGAGCGGGCTGTAGGACATGTCCGCGCTGGAGCGGGCTGTAGGACATGTTCGCGCTGGAGCGGGCTGTAGGACATGTCCGCGCTGGAGCGGCCTGTAGGACATGTCCATGTAGGACATGTCCACGCTGGACCGGCCTGTAGGACATGTCCATGTAGGACATGTTCGCGCTGGAGCAGGCTGTTGGACATGTCCACACTTGAGTGGGCTGTGGGACATGTCCGCACGCTGGAGTGGGCTGTGGGACATATCCGTGCGCTGGAGCGGACTATGTCTTATATTTCAGTTGTGGAAAAGTTATTTCGCGATTGATACATTATCGTTTTATCGCCCCGCCCTAGTATTTGATGTTTGTGTTTGTTTCATATCTCTGTCATTTTGCGTATCTATGGTCATTTTTTAGCGTCTTTGTGGTCATTTTAAGTGTTTGTGGCAAATTTGAGTCTCTTTGAAGTAGTTTTGTGTTTGATTTTGCTTCGATTTTTAGTAGTTTGGTGTTTCTTTGTGGTTGTTTTAAGTCTCTTGTGATCATTGTGTGACTCTGATTATTTGGGGTCTCTTTGCGGTGGTTTTGAGTCTCATTTTAGCATTTTTGTGTCTCCATATTGTCGTTTTGTATCTATTTGTCTTTGCATCTCCATAGTTATTCTTGTGTGTATGTGGTTATTTTTAGTTTTTTGTGGTTATGCTGCATTTATCTGTATTGCTTTTCTATCCTTTTGTGTACTTTTGCATCACTTTGTAGTTGTTTGTTTGACTTTCAGACAGAAATGTTAACAGTCAGCTCAAACAGAGGCTCTGACCCCTCAGGTCTCCTGGCCTCTTTGGGTCCGTGTCCAGTCGGTCTGCTCATTAATCCGTCCGTGAGGACGACACAACATTTGAAAGTGTTCAGAAGTCTCTGAAGCGCAACACAACTTGCCTCCACTGCATCTGTAGCCGGACCATGAAATTATTTCAGGTGGTGGGGTAACTTGCCAAGTTTGCAAGCACAGTTCCAGGAGAAACTGACCGTGTTATCATATGATAATTTATCATGATCTGTGGAGGCGGCTGGCTGGTTTGCATCTTGTCAGCAGGTTTTAAAGAGCTCAACAGGTTGGAAAGACGCCTGCTGAGAGAGGAAACACACTCGGAGAGCTGCTACACTTCTTCCTCTCTGCAGCACGACTCCGAAATGTGGAAGAAATGTCAATTCATAACACCTCGGGGGACATTTCTATATGTTTAACCCCTCAGATGCCGTTCACAAGCATTTAAATGTTTGACATCCCAGCCAATTGGTTTGATTTGTTTTAAAAATACACAAAGGCATTGAACAATTTCACAAGAAAAGTCCGCCACATTGCACAAAATTGTTAAAATGTGACAAGAAAAATTACCTGAAAATGAAGAGAGAGAAAAGTATTAGAAAATTAACATTTTCCCAGAAATGGTATTTATAATTATTACATGTTTTTAAAATTATGTTTTAGGGGAAAAATGGTTATCTTTTTTGAGATTATTACTTTTAGCATTTTCTTGTTCGTTTGGGTTTTTTGTTTGCAGTTTTCTTGTAACTTTAATTTCTTGCCAATATTTTAGGTCATTTCTTGTACTCATCGCCTCCTTCTTATGTTTTTGAAAAGAATTGGCCGATTTCCTCGGGTTTCAAAGAGTTAAACTTGTGAACTGGTCCAAGTACAGTATGAAGGGAACTCTCTCATTGCACCAATAAGCAGACATTTTTTCCCGCCCAAACCCTGCAGAGTCTCTGTGTCTCATTTCCAAAGTCCGAACTTCAAAAGGCCTCAAAATGTTGTGTTGTCATCGTGGAAAAATGATGATGAGTTTCAAAGCCTTAATGCTGCTAACAGACTCCAAAAACAACTGTGCATGACTCATAACTTAATCACAGCCTTTAATATCCTGAACCTTTTATCCAACCAATGGTTGCCCTGGGACAAACCCCTTCAAATTAAAAGCATTCCCTTGTAATTCCTGGTGATGACACTAAATCCTCTTTGATGCTCTTTATTATTTTCAGAAACTGTCTTTTTTTTCTGCTTTTCTCTGTGACGCATGAAGAAAATGACATTGTTTCAGCTGTGTGTATGACACAGTTTGGTTTGTATTAGGGCTGCACCTAATGATTACTTTTTTATCAATTAAACTATCGATTATTTTTTCAATTAATCGATTTATCTATCGATTATTTTTTTTTATTGATCTAACTATTATTTTTTTATTACTCGATTAATATGACAACAAATTTACCAAAAATAACATTCACAAATGCTGCAGGGCATTATTCTCCCACAAAAAATAGCCCAGTGTGCTGTGTGAAACGGTGCGACGCGTTGACGCACGTTTCGTGAATCGACATATTCAAGTAATCGATTACGTTGACGCGTCGCCACAGCCATGATTTGTATATCGTAAGAAAGGCAACATTAAAGGGTGTATTTAACCCTCTGAAACCCGGAGCGACATCACTTTTTTCGAGATGCTTTTAGAAGCCTTTAACAAATATTTAAAACCTTTGAATCTGGAGCAAATCGGTGCGATTTTATTCAAAAATATGGGGAAAAAGGCAATGAGCAACTCGGTAGGAAACGTTCCAAAAACTGCAATAAATTAATAGATTTCAAAAATTACTTTATAAAAAGTTAGGGAGTAAACTATATTTATAATTATCACACTTGCAGTCATAATTACAGATTTAAAATTCTGATACAAAATTCTTATAATTTTTAAGTACTTTTTTGTTTGCCTTGTTTTATTTTATTTATTTCTTAAATAAATTTTTAGGTAATTGTTTTTTACTAATTTCTTGGGTTCAACTGATAATGGCTTTTCAGGGCTTTTATTGGCGTTTCCGATGATTATTAGTAGTTAACCTGACCAATTTGCACTCCATTTACAATAAAAATGAAAATCTATCTGTCATTGTTTATAACTTATTATTATTATTATTATTATATTACAAACTCCAACACAAAACTTTGTTTAAATGCCTTTAGCAAATGTTTAATCAAAACCGAAACTTTCAACATCATATACAAGTTCCCATCAACTTTTTTTTTTATCAAGTGAAAATTTAAATAAAAATGAATAAATAAAAAAGGCTCTCTGAGGTTTTACAAAGTTCCTCCCATGCTGACACTTTCTGTGCACTTTTTAATTAATTTTATCAGCAATCATTAACAAAAAAAGCAGATACAGATAATCAGCAAAATGCCAAATATCGGCCTCAATAATTGGCTAGGCTGATTATCTGCGACCCCTAATTTCTTGCAAATTTTTGGGTTATTTACTCTTTCTTGCTTATTGCCTTCTTTCCATGTTTTAAAAGTAAATCAAGCAAATCTGCTCAGGCTTTAAAAAGTGCAAACAGAGACTAGTTGAAAATAAAAGGAGGGAGTAAATGAAAAGTATTAATTGTAAATAGCCCGTGTTTATTGTGTGTGTGTGTGTGTGTGTGTGCGCGCGCGCAATAAAGAGTAAAAAATGTAAACAGCAGTAAATCTGTCACTTCAGGGTTAAATGGCAACATCCAGGAGACAGTAAGTAAATATGTTATCAGTAATATATTTTGCATGTAAGTGTAACAGTAAACAGGTGTACTGTGGAGAAATGCAGGTTCGACCACATCATACGTTTCACATCATCATTGTTCAGTTGTGTTTAACACTTGACTCGCGGAAACGACCTCCTCAGGCCCGTCAACACGGAGACAGACGGGGGACAAACTGTCTCTTCCTCTCTGCTCATCTGACATACTGTGTGTGTGCGTGTGTGTGTGTGTGTTTGCTTTGTCCAAAGGAAACTTGGGTGTTGACAAAAGTTTTTAAATAAATCTCTGAAGGAAACTCATCGTTTGTTTCCTCTGTCTGTCGGTTCGATTTAAACATGTTCCGGACAAAAACACTCATGTTGATACACACACATACACAAGCCTGAAATACTCAGAGACACAAACACACACACTCACAACAGTGTGAGGCGAAGGCAGCCGGATGAGGACATCACGCCAACATTTGGAGAATAAAAGCTGTTTACACTGTTTTGTTTTTGGGCAAGATTCAGGTCGGCTGCAGGTCACAGAGGACAGTCATTTATTTATTTTCTGCTAATTCAAGATAAATAAGTAAAATGCACAAAGTGATACAATCAGCATCACTGCCAAGTACTCGTTTTAGCTGCAAAACTTTTCAGCTGCTGATTGTTGAGACGTATTGGTCGGCGGCCTCCAGTCAGGAGATGCACACTTTAAATCTGACTGAAATCAACCTGAAGATTTTGGGTGTTTACATGGAAAGTCATGGACGTCCTCACAAACCACAGCTGTTTATTTACAATAACTTCGGGGTAGAAAATCGCTGCATCACGTAGATATAATTAAACAGCGCTGAGCAAACTCTGCCTTCATCTATTTTTTAAAGCCACCTAAAAAAATCCATATCAGTTTAAGTGTACGTTATATTTTGAATATTTTCAGTGCTTTACCTCGCTGTCTGACAGCCCGTACTGACGGGGATTTGAAGCCGTTATATCAAAAACATCAAACTGAGAAAAACGGTCATTTTACTCCACTGAGCGGCGAGCTGCTGCTCCACCGCTGCCTCCATCAGCTGCTGCAGAAGCTAAAGAGGAGACAAGATTCAAATATAATCAACACCTAAACTTAAACATAGTTTTGTGTTCGAGTTTGTCATATTCAAAATTTTAAATATTAATAAAGATTTTCATTTTTATTGTAAATGCATATTGGTTCCAAATATCAGTTATTGGTCTCATTACTACGAATAATTAGTGTCAGTATCTGCCCTGAAAAAACAGTATCGGTTGACCCCTTCATTACATGACATATAATCAGAACAATAGAGATACAGAAAGACAAAAAATAGAAAGAAATTAAGTCAAAACCAGTATGCTCCTTTATAAGGAGACTCCATTTATTCTAAAATATATGCTATTTACCGTTTAATATGCGAGTTTTCATATTTGGTTTTCGTTTTCACTGATTCCTTCCTGGTCTGTTGAGATTTTTCCATGAAAGTGCAAAACAACACTGAGCGCTCGCAGAGGCTGCAGCTGTGAACGTCGGAGAGCTGTCGGTGTTTTGGCAGAAAACCGTGTCTCGTGTGTTAAAGTTGAAACAAAGGTGACACGGGTGACTCAGTCCACCTTCAGCAGAGGCGTTTCCTGCTCCTCTCTTTAACACTTCGACTCATTTCTGGTTCTCCTCTGAGACACACGTCAGCCTCGTAGTGGATTTGATTCACAAAAGTTACAGCAGATTTCAGTGGTGAGTCAGAGCAATGGCACAAAAACACGTCCGATCATTTGAACGCCGTGAGACTGGACAATGAATAAACAGGAGACGCAGCGTCCTCCTGTGAGACTGATGCTGAGTCCAGGAGCCACTCGGGCCCCTGGACTCCCTCTGACCCCCTCCTGTCTTGGTGTGAGTTGTTCTGGTTTTATTTTGTGTTTAAAGAGGTGATTGACATGTTTTTAAATTGTGATATTTCCAAAACAACAAAACAAAAGGCCCAATCACAACAACATGTTTCAACATTTTCAGCGGTTTGAATCCAAAAAAATCATTTCTGTCAGTTTTCATGATGTTAGAAAAAGTCAAATAAATGTGTCCATCCGACTAAAACTGGACTTTTAAAATACAAGTAAACATGTCAGTCCGACTGAATCAAATCTCTCAAAATCGGACTGACGCTCCCAGATTATTTGATTGAAAGTCGATTTTCTCTGTAATGTAAACACCTCAGTCGGACTTTAACTGGATTCAGTTTTCTGTTAGAGCTGCTAGTCGCCTCGCCGGCCTCCCTCCGTGTTTATGTTCAGGGACTGTTTGTTATTTATGAGGGGACTGTTGACTCCTAATGTAATGTGTTGTATTGCACACGGGAAATCTAAATAAAATAATTATGAAAGAAAAAATGATTGAATGGGAAAGATCACAAAGTCGCCTGATCCTCAAAATAAAAAAGTAAAAAAAAGATGTCCAGCATGTTACAGACCTAAGAAAACTTTGTGAGATCCTGAAACAGTTTTACACACGGAGGATGATGACATTGTTGAGGAAAACGGTTCCCATGGTTATCAGCTCGACCGTCTTTATGTCCTCTTCCTGTTGCACCATGGGGGCAAAACAATGAGTAAACAAAACAAGCTGCGCCTGGACTCCCAACGTTACACGCTTTTTATTTTTCCTGTGTTGTTTCTAATGTCAATGGTGAGATAAAGTGTGAAAAGATTCAAAGAAAGATTGGATGATGGAAGAATAGGAATAAAGACATAAAATCGTCAGATTAGAGAAAAAAGGAGAAAGAGATACTGTATCAGATCGACCCTCTAACCTACATCCTCCAACACAACGCGCCTGAAATAGATTGTTTCTGCTCTGAAATGTCAACTCTTTGTGTAGAGCTTCCTATGTTAGCCGAGGGGAAGCATTGTTTAAATCAGGAGTGAATAAAAAGACTGAAATGGACTTCTTTAATACAGAATATTATGTGGTCCATAACCACGGTATTCATCACGGTATCACGGTATCACAGTATCACAGGTATTTAGAAATCCCATAAGTATGTTTCTCAATACCGTCATAAATACAGACGCTTCTCTTTCTATTAAACTCACTGTATGTAGTGCACAGCATGCACCTCCTGAGCTCAGTCTGCAACACCCAGTGGTGGAGGGAAAGTTACAGGACTGTAAACGGCTAGTTTCTTGCAAATTATTGCATAATTTCTTGATTAGTTGCTGAACACCACCTTCCGATGTTTTGAAGAAGAAAAATTTGCTCAGGTTCCAAAAGGTAAAAAAACAAGCAAAAACATGCTTTTTTTGGTGAAAAGGGGGTTAAAGATTATATTTCTTCATAATAATAGCCTTCAAATCTGTGAAAGCATCAAAACTTTTTTTGGATCAGAGAAAACTGTAGTGCATATCCATGTATGAATATGGATTTGTTTTGTATGCTTCTTTTTGTTTGTTTGTGGGTTTTTTTTTTAGGATTAGCAGTGTATTTTTATTTATGCATTTGTTTCTTATCATTATCATTTTATTAAATGATTTGATGACTGTAGGTGACGTTTAAGTGAAAAAAAGTTCAATAAAACTTTAATGAAAAAAAAACAACTATTTTAACAACTTCATTGCAAAAAAACTCCTACAAGCATCATAACATGCATCAGAATTTTATAGAAAAACTGCCCTGAAATCCAGCAGAGCAGGCTGCAACAAACGACAAAAACAGCCTGCCAAAATGCCTAATGCTTCAAGCTTCAAAGTAAAGTTTGTGTTTCGAGCTAAAAGATGCTGTGAAAGCTGCTGATGCTGAACCGTGCGGTGGCGGGAGCAATCTGACGCTCCTGCTAAAACACCACTGTACACTCTTGACCCGCCTTGTAAAATCAGAGCCTCTGAATACTTCAAATGTTTTCTGTGACCTCCGTCTCCCCGGAGAATAAAACCGAGCGTTTCTTGCTCCTGCGTGAGGGATTAAGTAGTTTTTATTGTGTTTACAGGAGGTTAAAATGTGGCCGTCCGCTCGAGGGGAAGCTGAAAAATCTCATTTTAACTGCCCGTCTGATTTATCAGCGGAGCGCGGACCTGATTCCATTACTCCCTGAGATTCCTCTTCCAACTACTCCAGTTTAATCTCTTTTATTTATAACTTCACGTTTTAGTATTTCCTCATCTTCCTTTTCCTCTCTTCCCTTTATTTCCCTTTTTAATCCTCCTTATTGCATCCTTTCATCTGTCTGTCTCTGCTCTACCTGCTCCGAGTCCTCCTCGCCTCTTTTCTCCTGTGATATTCCTCAGTGTCCGCCGGCCTGAGGAGGTGACAGCTTTACAACCTCTCTCTGCCAACCCTCTGATCCCCACCGTGATTTAATAACCCCGCTCCCTCCCTCCGTCCCTCCCCGCTGATCCCTCCTGTCGTCTTATTGCTTCAACCATAAGTCCAGTTATTATCTCTCTGGTTTCTTAAATCTTAATCTACTGTACGTCTTCTCTCTTTCATGTATCCTTTCATTTCTGTCAGAAATATAATCAACTTTATCCCGTTTCTCCTCTTTTATTAAATGTCTGCTGTCTTCTTCTCTCTTCTGTCTTTCTCTGCAGATGCGAATGTAACATTTGAAAATAAAAATCACCATAAACATGCCGACGGTCTTCACAGAGCTGTTGGTCGGCTGTCGCTCGGTGTCGGGCTGCAGGTGAGCGTGCGTCGCCCTAGTTAGGCCCCCATCGGACTTTTATTTTGTTTTTTGGCCGGTTTAGTTGTTTTTGTGTTTGTTGAATCAGCATCAGCGACGGCGCCGCCCAACAGTGACTGAAATCATTCTGATTGGCAGTTCATCTTAGCGAACAGGAAGCGGAAGTGAGTAAAGTAAACAAAGAGCTAAAGTAATTAGGAAGTGAGGTGGAAACAAACTTTTCCTATAAGATCAGAAAGTTTGATTTTAGCAGAAACGTTTCCAGATGATTTGTGTTTTTGGTAAATATGTTTTGTTCTTTCAACACTGATTGCATTGTTAATGTTACGCTCTTCCGGTAGTGACGTAAAGATTCATTCATCAGCTCACGATTCGATACGCTTCACGATACTGGGTTCATGATATGATTTTCATAAGATTTTTTAAAATACAAAATGAGATCACAGAACAATTATGACTGAAAAATATTCAAATATTCATATATAACAAAAACTGCCACCCACTGTGTGACATTACAGAACCGAGGATGGCTCTGTTCCCCAAAGTGCCCGCATGTCATTTTTTTCCCACCTTCTGTAGCGGTAAGAGGTCGTTTGTCCGTTAATTCGCTACAAACTAAAAAAATCTCAGCGGCTACCAGGTGGATTCACTCTGCACAGATGATAATAATAATTCCCAGATGATGAATCCTAAAGTCTGATCGCCTGACTTTTCTTTAGCGCGACCATGAGGCTCACGTTTGTGGTTTGTAATGAAATGTCTCAACGACTGCCAAATTGTCATGCCCCCTCAGGATGAATTATATCCGGTAATCCCTTCATGTCTGAATTACTTTACTTTATGACTAAATATCTGCAAAAGCAATGACATTCCCATCAGCCTCTACTGTACTCAAGCAATATTTATTTATTTTTTATGATTTATTTATGTTTTATTTATTAGACTTCCTTTAATTTGTGGTTTTGCTGCTTTTGTTGGTTTTGGTTTGTTTGTATTATTTTATATTGACATCAGGCATCCTGCATCTTATAATTACTTATCCTCTTGTTTTAATTTGAGTTTCGTCTCACTTGTGTTAAGTAGGACTCTGTGGCTTTTTGCTGTTGTATTGTCTAATTTTATTCCCGATTTCGGCTTTGCATTGTTTGTCAAAGCACTTCTTACACTCTGTTTTGAAGGTGCTATATATATATATCAGACCACAACCGTAATGCAACTACAGTCATTTCGTATGTTACTAACGTTCCTCTAACATGCTGCTGGTGTGCAGTATATGTGTTGGTCTAAGATTTGGGGAGGAAGTTTGCGTCAGTGCCCAGAGAACAGGTACACAGCTCGGGGGCCTGGATCCAGCCGGCACCCTGGTACCCGACCGTACCGCTGGAAAACGCCTCCAGGATCTATATATCTGTTTGAGCAGAGCAACATTCCTAATTTACTGACGGTGTGCTGGAGGTCACACAGGCAGAGATCGTACCTACAGCAGTAACATGCGGCTTATGCAACAAGCAGGAAACCTGACTTTATGAGAGCATGTGAGCAAAGCCTTTTTAACCGCAGTCACAAACATCCGAGAGGAATAGAGTCCAGCAGCACACGTCACTGCCAACATCTGGATAATATCAGCATCACTCCATTACTACTGTTCTCATTCTAATTTACTCTAACTGTCCTGTAAAAAAATACCGTCTTTATTCCTTTTCCAGAAATTTTCTTTCTTGTGAGTCAAGAAAGAGAAGTAGAGCCTGAAAAATATCTGGCTATTTTATTTGATTATCAGTGGGGGGCGAATGATATTGGGTTTTCAGGTCTGATACGATATGGATTATTAATAGTTAATGAGACTGATAACTGATTTTTGGAAGTGATAATCATTTACAGTAAAAATGAAAATATTTCTGTCAATATTTAGAATTTGTAACATAACAAACTCCAACATAAAACTTTGTTTTAATGCCTTTGACAAAGACAAGTAAAGATTTAAAAAAATTAAAAAAGGTTTTAAAAAGTAAAAGTTCACCCATGCTGACAATTTCTTTGTACTTTTTATTTGATTAATTTTATCAGAGATAATTAAAATAAAATGCAGATATGGATAATCATCAAAATGCCAAATATCAGCTCTGATAATCGGCCAGGCAGATAAACTGTCAGTCTCTTATTATCATAACGATATTATGTTGATTGATTAATCGATTAATCCACGGATCATTTCAGCACTACCTGCAGTCTGTGTGTGAGTGACAAAACTTCATAGTGGCTCGTTCAAAAAGATGTAATTCACCGTTTCATTGCCTATTTGTCGGATAAATACGTTCCATACTTTTTCATTCCTCTCTCGGGAGGACGAATACACACATTCCTGCTGCACTGACAACATGTGCAAGTACTCAGGTGGATGGAAACGATGAAAGCGAGAGCGTTACGAGACGGTAAATCTCTCTTTCTCTGACGTCGCAGGAGGGAAACATTTGTTCTTTCACGCTTTGATTTCTTTGAGAAGGTTTTCCTGGAGCCAGATTTCCCTGACGTGTTGTGTCGAGGTGAAAACATTCACAGATGCAGATGTTTAACAAAAACACAGATTGTAGGATTCAATTTAATATTCATGATATCAGAAAATCCTGCAGCATCTCCCTCCTCTTTTCTAAAGTTCTGGTGGTCTTTTTTTGGGGTTGTTGCTCTTCCTTTTACAACATTAATCACTGCAGCCCTGGTTTATATAAAACTAGGATCATATCTAGTGGTTGTATAAGTTACACTTACAGTTTAAGAAGAAGTTAACCTTTAACCTCTTGGATATAAGATGTTATTACTTTATCATTTTATCCTAAGAGCCATTTATGTCCAATTTTGTAAAATTTTAAATTTTTATGTATTCATGAGTTATGGCCAAAAACATGTTTTGCGAGGTCACACTGACTTTTGACCACTAAATTCTAATCGCTTCAACCTTAAATTCAAGTTAACGTTTGTGCCAAATTTGAAAAAAATCATTTAAAGTGGGTGTTTTGAGATCTAACCACTTCAACCTTAAGCCCAAATAGAGGTTTGTGCCAAATTTAAAGAAATTTCTTGAAAGCCTCCTGGAGATATCACATTCATGGGAATAATACAGACAAGGTCACAGTGACCTTGACCTTTGACCACCAAATTAGTTTAGGTGTGACGATCCTGTCTGCTTAAGATATCACATTCACAAAATCTAACCAATTTAACCCTTAATTCAAGTGGACCTCATGCAAAATTTGAAGAAATTTTCTCAGTGCACTCATGAGATTTTGCATTCTCAAGAACAATACAGAAAGAGACACATTGACCTTGAATGTTCACCTTGTACCATCAAATTCTAACCACTTCAACCTTAAACCCAAGTGGAGGTTTGTGCCAAAGAAATTTCCTGAAGGCATTAATGAAATATTGTGTTCACAAGAATAATACAGACAAGATCACAATGTCCTTGACTTTTGACCACCAAACTCTAATCAGTTTGACCGTGAGTCCGAATGGATGTTTGTGTCAAATTTGAAGAAATTCCCTCAAGGCCTCACATTCACGAAAATGAGACGGACGCAAGTTCAAAGTGACCTTGGACCTTTGACAAACAAATTCAAATCACTTAAACCTTAAATTCCAGTAGATGCTTGTGCAAAATTTGAAGAAATTCCCTCAACGCATTCTCGACTTTTCCCTTCTCAAGAACAACACAGACAAAGTCACAGTGACCTTGAACGCTCCGCTTTGGGCACCAGATTCTTATCACTTCAACCTCAAATTTAACTGAACGTTTGTGCCAAATTTGAAGAAACTCCCTTAAGGCATTCTTGAGATATCCTGTTCTCAAGAACAATCACACTCACAGTGACCTTCAACATTCACCTTGTACCACCAAATTCTCACCATTTCAACCTTAAGTCCATGTGGAAGTTGGTGCCAAATTTGAGGAAATTCCTTCAAGGTGGTTTTGTGATATCACATTCACAAGTGGGGGGGACAGCTTGAACAGACAGCTTGAAAAATTAGCTTCATTCTTCTTGTTTCTGAGGTGTTTTGCTCTATTGTAAAAATGCTCAAACCTTCCTCTGAGGCACCTGTATGTGTGTAAATTTCACCAGAGACACGCTGCAACAAAATCGATTCAAAGCGTACCTGGAGCAGGAAATGACTTCATGTCCTCACAGGGATCAGTGAAGTCCTGCTCATGTGTTTCAGGTAAAAACCGTTTCCAAAAAGATGGACACACTTGGCTCTGTGCAGAAAAATGGAGCTAGATTAGTTCAGGGATATCTATAAACCCACTGCTATCAGCCTTGTAAAGTCGGTACAACCTGCTCGAGTTTTACCGAATATGAAAGACTTAGTTTTAGGGTCTTTTTTTCTCTCTGAGGAGGAAATTACTGCAGCATTCTTGATTCAGAGTCAAACACATAAAAAGCTCATTTGGACTGAATTCACTGCAGCAGGAACAGTAACATATTCTGCAGCCGGTTTGTAAAGTGGGAAATGGGACCTGTGGTGGATACAGGTCGGCTGTATGTACTTATTAACTGTTGTACTATGTATGTATGTGTGCTTTAAGAGAATATGATTCATCTGAAGAAAACATTATATATTTTACACTTATTTTGAGGCAAATACTATTTTTTGTTGATGATTCAAATTCAGAGTCAGTTTATTCGATTTATCGCTTTTACAGGAATGAGACAAATGCAAGGTCAGGGTGACCCTGACCTTAGACCACCAAAATCTAATCAATGTATCCTTAAGTCCAGATTCCCTCAAGGCGTTATTGAGATATTGCGATCACAAGAACGACCCGACAGACAAGCAGACAGACGACAGATCCACAGACATATGTACGGAAAACCTGAAAACATAACGCCTCCGTCCTCGACTAACACCGGCACAGAGGCATAAAAGACAACAATATCTAAGTGCCAATAACTTACTCCCACAGCTTCTAAAGCCCATTCAATATTCTAGGAATAATCACGAGGCCTTTGCTTTTTGGGGGGCACAGACACTGCATTTTATTTCCAACAATCGTGTTGAAGAAAACAGCTAAATCTGTCTCTATTTCAATGGAGTCTGGTCTAAGAGGGACTCAAAATCAGCAACAAACGATTTTTTGGCACCAGTGTTTCATTCCAGAGCCAAACACTGAAAAACATGCAAGATCAGATCAAGCATTGCATTAATATGAAAATGTGCTCGGCGGGCTACGACTCGTTTTTGTTTTGGGTTTATTCGTACGCTTTGCTGAGTCTGGTGGGGAAAGCCTCCTTTTAGTCCCCTCGCTTCCTGATGATTACAGAAATTGATCCTCGGCTTATTTCATGGCTCTGAGATGTGACTTCAGCGTCCTACTGGAAGACGTCAGACTCTCCACAGGAAAGCAAAACAACATTCTTGAATCCAGGACAAGAGTGTGAGAGATGGGGAAAGTTTTCTCCTAAGTTTTCTCCTGGAACGATTTGAACAAAATGAGACTAACAAGAAGTTGAAGAGTTTATAGATAAGTCAACTGGCCTAATTTCTTTCAAAAATATGTGAAGAAGGCAATGAGCGACTTAAGAAGAAAATATCAAGAAGTTAGGAAGTAATTAGTGAAAATAAGTGCAAGAAAATGACCTGAAAATTAGCAAAACCCAACCAAACAAATTTAGATTCAGATCCTTAAAACTTTATTAATCCCAAGGAGAAACAGCTTTCTGTGTACACATACAGTAACATTTAGATACATAAATAAATGAGCAATGACTACAAAATAAAAAAAATATGCCAAGGACTTCAGAGGAACAAATAAAAATATAAACAAACATGAAAGTTTCCAAAAAAGAAATGACTTGAAATAAAATGCTTGAAAAATATAATAATAATTTTTCTGTTAAATAATTTAAAATGTATAGTCATGATCATTAGAAATATAGTTAGCTTTCATTTTTTCCCCCCAGCTTTTCAAAAAAAAAATCCTAAAATTGCTATTATTTAGTTATTTATTTATTTATGCAGTTTATGGGACATTTCTTGTCGAGTTGCTCATTGCCTTTTTTTCCAATATCTGCGTAATGATTTAACACAATTTGCTCTGTGTTTCAAGGTTTAAATTCTCGTAAAAGGCTCCTGAAAGCAGCATAAATAAGGTGATACTGATCCAGAATTTAATGGGTTTAAGGATATAAATATGGGTGAACTTTACAACCCTACAACAATGATAAATGCAGAGTAAATTAAGTTTAAAGCGAGAAGAAATAGATTCATTTCATTATGAGAGGAAATTGTGAGATCCAGGAGGAACTGAGATATTTGATTTGTGTAAATATTTCCCTAAATATCTGTGTAACAGCGAGTGCAGACATGTTTCCAGTCATCATTATTGACTCCATCTGCTTTTCATTTATTGTTTTTCTGTGCAGAGCACATGTAGGCCAACAGAATTACGGATCCTTGTATATCAGTGATGCATGTGGATTTTTTTTCTTGTGTTTATGGTTGAAAATTAAATTTCAGTTCATTATAATTAGATTATTGCTGATGTTAAAACAGCTACACTTGTATTTATAAAGCTTCTGGGTTTCTTTGTGTACGATCTTTTTTCTTTTGTCTATTCTTTCAAAATATGAAGCCGAGATACACGTGCTCTGATAACTGCAGTACATAAAAACCAGTAAGGTCATTAATGAGAGCCAAAGTGGAACCAGAACTTCTGGATTCTGTTTCAAAAGAACCAAGACCACGTTAAGACCTGAGTCTGCTTCCAACTGGACTTTGGCTCTGTTCATTTGTGGTTCGACTGCCGCCAAGGTTTTCAGATATCAGGTGTTTGTTTATTTCATTTAACTTTTAGCACAGATTCATTTTCTTTTTTTCATTTAATTATTCGGCTCATGACCATAACAACATGCTATGAAGCACAAAACGTATAAAAACAACAAAACATTAAGCCATAGCGCACAGCATGGTCAAAATACAACAAATTCTGCTTTAACAACAAATACTACTTAAACAAGGGCAGGATGTTCCTCAAAAACAGCACCGAATTTACAGATAACTTTTGGTTTATCTGATTATAGTAACAGAATTAACTGAATTAATTCAAAACCTGCTAAATACTTTTACTTGAGTTTGAAAAACTCGCATCCACACGCTAATTTTCATGGGAAAGAGGGAAAGGGAGAACGGGTTTGAAAAAAAAGTGAAAGAAAACTACAATAATACTACAATAAAACTACAATAATAAATCTACAATATGGCCTCTTCGAATCGGCTGAACCCCATATGAGCGTAAAAACTTTTCCTTCTCAAACGTCTTGAGAAGGAAAAGGGCGATAAACAGCAGTTTTTTCGAAATGGACATTTTTCCATTAAGCGTACTTTGCATTCGCAGTTTCAATTTGCGCAATTCGAGTGTTAATAGAAACAGAAACAGCAGCCGGAGCAGAAACGATGTTCTGACTTCATATCAGCGTCCTGAGCCCGTTTCAGTCAATGACCCGACATCAACTTTCATTTTCGGTTCAGTCCAGTGAAATACGAAAACACTGTCCGTCTTCTTTATTCCACAAACATGAACAGAGAAAAAATGACTGAGGTGAACCAACACTAAGAACATTTTCATTTTCAGATGAAAGACTCTGCAGTCAGGCGAGAGCCGCGCCCGAGACAAGTGCACGTCTTGTTTTTCCAGAGGGACGACTCGAGCCGAGAGTCAAGACAAACAAACTGCGCTGTGGGAAATGAGCTGAACTGGACAAGGAATTCTGGGAAGAGGAAACTATCTCCTTAACCTCCCTCTCTCCCTGATCACTGCGTCTCGCTCTATCTGTCCGCTGCCTCGAGGAAATATTCTCTCGCTCTCTGGGGGTTTCTGGGAAGAGGAAAAAAGGCTGATGTCATCCACTTCCAGATGGCAGCGTTAAAGGAAGAGAAGAACAGGAGACGGGCCCCTTGATTCTTACACAACTCCCACATCCTTTAAGTTTGCCACATATTCTTCATTTTTCCACCCACATTGTCAGAGAGAAAAAAACTTTTAAAAACACACCTGCAGCCTGTTTTTGATCTTCTGGTTTGCTTGGCACGACATTCGAGGAAGATGAGACACGTTTTTGTATTTCTAGATGCAGAAATCCTTCAAAATACATCTGACACTGAATTTTATCAAGACGTCTGCCCTGATTTAAATAAAGACACGATGGTCAGTTTCTATCCAGAACAACCACTCTGTGATGCACTTTGACATAAAATGACATTTAATCTAAAAAGAACAAGATATTCAGATCAGTGTGTTGAGAACATGTCAGCATAACTCCTCTATCTCCAGACTGTCTGCACAATCAGTAAAAAACACGCTGTTCTCACCGCTTACTGATTTATTCCTGTTTTTTAGCCACGGCAATCTGTGTTTATTTGGTTCACACTAAAATATCTCAACAGCTTTTGGACTATTTATGATCAAAGATTGTAGAGACGTTCGTGGTTCCCTGAGGATGAACCATACAATAAAATACGCTACGCTACGATACTTTATCGTCCCCGTAGGGGGAATGTGTCCTGGACATAGTGCTGTAGGGATAATGCCTCCACACTTACAACAAAAACAGTAATCACAGCATGACATTAAAAACACCGCTGTCAGAAAAAAACAACTTAATACAAGTGTGCACACACAACAACTACTGCACACGCCCCGCCATAAAAACGCCCTGAGACGATATAACACACAGTTCCTCACGCAGAACTGTTTAAAAGTGAAACAGAGATCGGGACAAAAGAGACGACGATCATTCACCAAAATTTCCAGCATTGCCAGTTAACTGGCATGGATCCTGTGAGAACTGTACTAGTGTTTTTGGTTGTTTCTGCGGATCCGTGTACACGAGGATCGTTCTCACAGTGTCATCATATGAATACAGATTTTTTAAAAACGCAAAGGAAAGACTTTTTTTAGTTCTTGTCTAAACGTGGGCCAAGTCTCATTATCAAAGCGTCTCGCTGTGTCCCGGCAGACGTCACACCGTGCGAGAGGCCTGAACCTGATGGGTCTGATCTACAGGTGCAGCGGGAACATGGTTCCTTTCTTTAGTCCCTTTGTGTTTTTGTCTTTTTCCTTTTTTCACCAGCGCGAGAACGAAGCTTTTTCCTGGAAGACAGCCGGAGGGAAACTGTTGCTTATTGTTCGAGTGAGGCAACAACATAATTAGGCTGCATACAGAGACATGCTGAGACCTCTGCGGGAAAAGTGAGGAGTGTGTGTGTGTGTGTACTTAACATTTTTGCATTCATAGAGCATTTTTTGTGTATATTTCCTCATGTTCTATGTGTGATTTCTGCTGAATGAAAGGGTGTGTGTTAATGTGCGTGTTTGTGTGCCTACGTAAGTGTGTTTCTGCCTCTATGCATGTGTGTGTGTGTGTGTGTGTTCATGTAATAACTCATGTGCAGTACGGCTGATGTATGGGCTCTGTCTGCTCAGATGGATGGCTGCTTTAATGTCTCGGCCGCTGCCTCTGGGGTTTGGGGAAGGGTGGAGTATAAAGAGCCGACCAGCGGGAACTTTAGGTTTGTTATTGCCTCCACAAACTCCAGTCTGGAGGAGTTTTTTCTGTGTGTGTGTGTGTGTGTGTGTGTGTGTGTGTGTGTGTGTGTGTGTGTGTGTGTGTGTGTGTGTGTGTGTGTGTGTGTGTGTGTGTGTTTAAAACAACCTTGAGGCAACCTGCTGCTACCCATTTAAAATACTAGCATCAGTTTCATCCATGAGTCTAAAAAGGGGGGATCTCGCGCTGGTAACTGGCAACCTTTCCCAATTTTTAAAGTGGCTCGTTAAAAAAAAAAAAACAACAACAACAACAAACAAACAAACAAAAAACATTAAATTAATTAATGTATGAGACGATTACAAATGGGACCAAACTAAATTTTGGCAAAACCTGTTGTAATTATAATAACAGGTCAAAAGTGGGCCGTATGTTTATTAGCAGCTGCACGTTCAGCGAGCTGCGTTAGCCACCAGGTGTTTACTGTACGTGTTTACTGTAGCTTTGTTTGGGTTATATTATTAAATGCAGCTGTATCGCAGCTCAGCATGTTGGTTTTCTGCACGTGGGTTTTATTACTGATAATTAGAAATGGGTTTCATAGCATTTTATCAAGTTCAAGTCCACATTTTGCCTGATATCAGACAGAATTACCAACAAGTCCACGACCTCAGACAGGAAACTGCTGACTGCTGACACGCGGCCACGTTTAGAAGAGAACGGCCCGAACAAAAATGGAGAAGTCTTTCCTTAGCGTTTTAAACAAATCTGTGTTCATATAATAACACTGTGAGAACAATCTTCGTGTACATGGATCCGCAAACACAACCAAAAACGCTGTAGCATGCACGCCAGGCCGAGAGTTGGCGGTGTAACTTTGCAGCATCATAGAAGAACACCATGCGTCTGCATATAAAGGCGTTCTTCTACAGACAGAAAAAAGACGTCTTTGCTGATCACAGTCGTGGTGCAAAATTTTAACTCAATCAAACAAAATCTGTAAGACGAGTTTTTAAACGTATGACCCATGGAAACGGCCAAAGTGCACCAAAATTGCACATTAAACTCCAAATGGTGAACTTCCTATAAGGGTATAGTTCCAAATCACCCAACAGCTCACAAAACGTCTGAACGTATTATTATATTTCTCACCCTGAAGCTGCACAAAGGGATCACTATGACTGATTCTTGACACGCGGTGGAATGCCCCTTTATTATTATCGGCCATAACCCGAACGACTGCGAGTAAGTCACAGCTGACATATTGCAAAAACACAGAAGTCCATATGTTGGCCTGAGCAGTCGATAAGTCTCACCGCTGAAGCTCATAACGGCCTGAAATTCCGATCAGTCTGAGGGGACCTTTAAAGGCCGGTATGCAGGTTAAAAAAAAGGACAATTTTAATTTACAAGCGAGTGCAGCGAGAAAAAGGTGCATTCGTAAGATTTAGAGCCAAGAAATGAAATATTAACTTTGTGAGCGGTGCGATAATGTGAGCTTTAACGGGCGATAAAACCCTTTAGCTTCCTGCTCAGCCGTTTGGCACATTTTGAGTCACTATCTTAATAAAAAATGTGTTGCACTTAACCCTTTGAAACCTGGATCATCTGTTTTCATGTGCTGCGTTCAGACACCTTTCACAAGCATTTAAACCTTCAAAATGTGAGCAAATTGGTTTGATTTCCCTCAAAAACATGGGAATAGAGGCAAAAAACAGTTTGGCAAAAATTTGTAAGAAGGTGACAAGAAAATGACCTTAAAAATAGCTGAGAGAGAGAGAATACTGTACAGAAAAAAGAGGAAAATAAAAATATTTTCAGAATTATTAAAATTATATGAATACAATTGTGTTACACAAAAATATATATTAACATGTATCAATATTATCATATTTTAAAACTTTTTAAGACTTTTTGGTATTTGTTTAGTGTTTTTTTTTACTTGTCCTTTTTGTGCAAATTTTCAGGTAATTTTCTTGTAGCTTAACTTTTAATCAGTTTTTTTGCTAATTCTTGGGTCATTTCATAAGTTGCTTATTGCCTTCTTTCCATTTTGTTTTTAAGTATTATACATTCATATTATTTTCTTCTTTCACTGAGTTTTTTTTTAACCAGCATTGGTCCTAATCATAAATGTCAAATATTATTGAATTTTTAAAATTTTTTAACCCTTCATTTCCTAACATTTTTTTGATAATCACAGTCCAAGACATGTCAATGATAAGCAGCAACATTTTTTGTGTCACACTCATACAACACTGCATCAAAATGCACTTTCCAAAATCACGCTATAAAAAATATTAGACATCAATATGATTTTTGACTTTTCTTGTTATTTTTTAACTAATATCAGCCCTAATCACAAATATCAAATATTCATTCATTTCCTGAATTTAAACCCTTTCAATGCCAGGTTTTGGTCATGATGCCACCATGTTTTTAGATGAAAAACACACAAAAATGAATTATCTTCAATATACTAAATGCAAAGTAGATTATTTAGCTGCTGACAGTCTGGGATATGTCAGTGTGTGAGTGTAGCTGCTGACAGTCTGGGATATGTCAGTGATCAGCAGCTACATTGACTGTGACAGGTCACCTAGTGGAAATAGCATGTATTTCCTCCATATGCCAAATATGGTCAAAATGACCTCATCAGGTGGAAAATAGTCAAAATGACAAATTCAGAGTCAAAAGCCCAGAATGACACCCAGAAATAATACAAGTCCTGTTTTTCTGCTCTGATGGCTGTGGGATCAAAAATGTCAGTTTGAATGGGTTTCAATGGAGCATTTTTTGACCTGAACAGTCTGAAGTTAACTATTTAGTTTCCACAGTGTATTTTAGACTTATTGTGGTCTTATCAGTGGAAATTCACTGATTACACTCAAATACACAATCTGGACTACATTTAGGACATATGCATGAACACACACACATTTATCAAAAAATGAAGAATGAAAAGCACATAAAAATCCCTAAGGGTTCAACTGAACTCAATAAGTGAAACTCCTGACCTGCTGGTGGCGCTATATTGAAAGTCCGATATTTTGCCTCCATCCAACAGATATTTCAGTCTGGACTAAACTGATTGAGCTTCAAGACACACTGCTGTGTATAAAAACCTGTGGCTAAAAAAGCAGACAGATTTTTAACACAGTAACCAGCCAGAAGCTGCAGAGTGGAAAAAGAAAAGTTCTGAATTTGCACACGTACCTTCACACACACTCAGCCATCGGCTGAACACACACACACACACAGACACACACACACACACACACACACACACACACACACACACACACACACACACACACACAGCAGCTTTCAGATTGACACACAGTGAGTGAGACAGAAAGTAGTCCCCCCTCATTAGGCGTCTTAGCGAGCGGTGAAAGGAGCGTCTATTCACTGGATCTGGTGGGAACACTGGGACCAGTCGAGCAAAAAAACAACCAACCAGCCAGGGAGGCAGCCACACACAGGCAGACCCTCCCAGCTCCACACACACACACACACACACGCGCGCGAGCACACACGCGAGCACACACACACACACACACACACACACACACACACACACACACACACACACACAGGAGTGAAGCTTAAATTTCAACACTTCTGCACCTCCGTCTCCATCCTCATCTTCATCCCCCTCCTCTGTCTCTCTCGCTGTGTTTTGTAAAGAGACGAGTCGTTTCAAAGCAAAGCGTCCGTAAATCCTCCCGACAGCTGTCACTCCGCCCGCGGAGCGGCAGAGACCCCCATCAGCGAGCTCGCAGCTTCACACTGAGACAACGACACGCAGAAAACCAGCAGCTCTGCATGACAGCTGCTGTGTTACAGTGTGGAGCCCCTTTGATTTAAGCCCGAAGCATCTTTGTATAATTCAGCTTTAAAGAAACGGACATGGCATCACCGTCACGCACAGAAGCAGTATGATTTGCTCAATTTTAAAAATTTTCTAAAATTCTCAACCTTTAAACTGTTAAATGCCTTCAAAATTTAGCACCAGATATTTGATGCAAAATACAGCAACAGCAAAATCACACGCTGTCAGTCAGCCTTTTCCATAAAATCCTCTGAAATGTGCAACACATTGGGAACATTTTGAAGTATTTTATAATGTCTTGTAGTTGAGTGTTGTAACTGTATGTAACTTCGATATTTGTGTCTTTTTTATGTAACTGTATGTTGTAATTCTACGTAATCTTGATGTAAATATTTACCTTTTTCTATTCTTTTTACAGTAACTGTTATTGTATGTATGGCTGCAGTGGCTGGTTTGTACTAACATCTTTGGCTAAATTTGCTAAATGTGTTGTATATTGCAGCCATTTTATCCAGTTTAAACCACAAAATTCTTAAGTTGCACAGGAGGGATCTGGATAAAACTGCTTTATGAATAAAGTATGAATGAAAAAAATCAAACTGTCAAGAAAACAGGCAGTTATGACGGAATAATGTAGAAAAAGACGTGGTGTAATCAGAGGTGATACAGAGTGACGAGTCAGCAGATTTCAGTCATTTATCAGTCGAATATAAAGTCAAATAAAAACTTCACATGCAGATTAAACTGCCAGAGAGGCGGACAGAGCAGAGAAGAGAGACACTCCAGAGACACCCCTGTCCTACATGGCAGTGTGAGAGCCGTGTGTGTGTGTGTGTGTGTGTGTGTGTGTGTGTGTGTGTGCGATCACATGTTGTGTATCTTTGCTCTGAATCTCTGCAGTCACGATAAGATATCAGAGGAGGAGAGATAATCTACTCCCACTGCCTCCATACCTCCCATCGCTCTGACACTGATCCCAGCAATTACAGCCTGCACTCCCACACACACACACACACACACACACACACACACACACACACACACACACACACACACACACACACACACACACACACACACACACACACACACACAGACAAAATAGTTTTAAAGGAAACAAAACAGCCCAATTGTTTTTTTAAAAATCGCCAGAAATTTTAAAAAATTACCTACATTTTTGCAAGACAACACGGGTGACGCCCGCTGAACGGAAAATTACTGAACGGGAGGAGGAGGAGGAGGAGGAGGAGGAGGAGGAGGAGGCAGAAGTGAGCAGTAAAGCAAAGCTGTGAGACAGTTTACAGTCCGTATTGTCTGTATGTATTTATTTCATATTCAGATTCTACCAAAACATCTCACTAAGTTTTAGCACATCAGATCTTATAAACTGCTGCACAGCCCACACGGTGAGCTTTTGGCCTCTTATGTAACGTCAGAAATCAGGTAATTTAGATAATCAGTAACATCTCTGAATCGATGCCAGTTTGTTCACATTCACATCACAGTGAGTTTAAGAATATTTTTTTGAGAGCAAAAGGGCCATGTACACACGGGAGGAAAATACAGGATATGAATAATGATCAGGGATACATGTATAATATTGCAAATATAATGCTGACTATTTATTTTAAAAAGGAAGAGAAAAAAAGAAAAAAATAGTTAAAATAAAATAAAATGATGCTTAAAAAAATAAGAAAAAAAAGAAAAATTAAGAAATTTTAAAAATGTTAAAATAATGAAATAAAAAACAGGAAAAAGCTAATTTTATATTTTAAAAAAAAAGGAAAAAAGTAACTAAATATAATTAACCTAAACCTAACTATACATAATGTCCTCTGCCAGCAGCTGAACAACGGTCTGATGTGCAGGAAGTTTAAACCTTAAAAGTCCGTGTGAACTGTGCTGCTCCTTTACAGAAGCGTTAACACACACATGCAAACACACACACTGTCGAGATCCAAATACACACACAGACGCACACCACAGTGACACAAACAGACACAGATTTATTATCTGAGTGACGGGAGGAAACAATGCAGCTGAAATCAGCCTCATGAAATCAGAGTCTGCAGCTCTAAACGGGGACGATGTTCGAGCAGCAGCTGACGGGACAAACGCTCTCCTAACGGCTGTAATAAAATAAAAAAGCCGCCGGTCTCTTTCGACACTCAAGTGGGAAAAAGTGTCACAAACTCGGCAGCCTTTGTGTGGTTTAAGTGCCTGACATTAAACTTTAGCGGGCGGGTCGGATTGTGTCTTTTGATTTGAGGAGCAGGAAGCAAATAAAGTTTCTCTGGGAAACACAAAGTATTCTGTGTCTCTTTGAAAAGACAAGCTCAAGATGTGAAGGACAGAACTTGTCTGTGTTTCATGTGGAGACAGACACACACACACACACACACACACACACACACACACACACACACACACACACACACACAGATGTGGATCAAAGACACACCAAATTGTACAAACAGACATAAAAAAATAAAAACATGGGTTAGTTTGGGATTTAAATTTAGGGTTTAATTGGGAATATGTTTGTTTTTTTGTTATTTAGGAGGACAGAAACAGAAGCTTTGATGACCGTCTCCATCATCATTAGAGATGTTCACTGACAGGAGGAAGCTGGTTTCTGACGCGTCGGCGAGGGTCGTGAAGTGAAACTAACTCCCGAGCTCGAGCCTCGGGTCGATATTCATCACCTCTCTAACAATAGAGACAGTAACAGAGGAGTCAAACCTTCACATCAAAGCTGCAGCGATGATCGAGGACTCGGTTCAAAGACGCGTCTCCGCCCCCGAAAGAGAAATCCGTCCTCAGAGAGGATCTTATAAACAGCATCATCAGTGTATCCAGCGTCAAAGTCCAGGAACTCACTTCCTCCGTGTTGAAGAGGGTTCATCACCTCTTCAACACGCAGATTATTCTGAAGATGAAACAGATGTGCGTCTCACTAACAATGCACGATGTTACGCCTCACCTTCAACCGAAAAAGCTCAACTTTACTTTAAGTGCCACTGAAATATTCCAGAAGACATTATGGAGATATTCCACTTCAGACCAAAGAGACGAGCTGAAACTAGGGCTGCAGCAACCGATCGATTAGGGCGATAATAATCAATGATTAAATGTGTTGCAATTATCGATTTGTTGTGTTGCACGATTATTACGTCACTCCCTGTGTCGCGGGTCTGTTTACGTCACATGCAGACGGGAGAAGTCGGTGTTTTGAAGAGGCACAGCGGAGGCAGAGAAACATTTTGTACGAAAACCTTAAAAGTTTGGGAGCACTTCAAGGAAGCTGCAAAATATGCAAAAATGGCACGGCACGGCACGGCACGGCACGGCACGGCACGGCACGGCACGGCACGGCAGCAATGATGCAGCATCTAAAACAAAGCAAAAGTGAGGAGGAGGAGAGCTAAAATAGAAGAATAGAAAAATAGATTCAACTATTCTTTTACAGACTGATGAAAAGAGAATTAAAGAGAAGCAAATCTATCGCTGCGATTAACAGAAACAGCCAGAATCCAGACACCGAGGATTTTCAGTTCCCATTTTTTATATTAACTGTACTTAAGTATCAAAAGTCATTTTCTGGCAATAAATGTACTCAAGTATCAAAGGTACAAGTAAATTATACATATACTCACATGTGTCATTGTATACTGTGACCTGACTTATTATCAGCTGATTATCTGATTTGATGTTTAGCATTTTTCTGATGATCAGTTTTGCTTTGTTTTTAAATCAAACAGCTGATTAAATATATACATTTTAAAACGTGTGCACCACAAGGCTTTGATTAATTAATTTTATCTCCAATCATTAAAATAAAATGCTGATCCAATTATCGGCCCCAACGATCAGCCAGGCCCATAATCCGTGGAGCCCTCGTTAGCATCACTCTGGGTTTCAGTCCGCAGGTTTCGCAGTGTGACTTTTAGTGTGTGCGTGGTGTTGGATGTCAGCTGCAGCTGTGCAGTTCAGACTTACCGGGCTGACGTTGAAGGGACTGTTCGCCGGGAGGATAACGGCTCCGGAGACGGCTGTTTCAGAAAGTCTGCTGATCCGGAGGGAAGACGGGACGCTTCGAGATCAGACAGCCTGCAGAAACAGGATCAAATGAGGTGTCGTTTGAGTGGAAATGTTCAGTGCTGCTTGTTATCGGAAAGGTTTTGAATTTCGATATTCAGCCTTAGATGTATGCATGTCCAAATAACGCTATTACACACATCATCATCTTCACCCCTTCACCCCCATCAGCTACCGTAGGCACGCTTACATGGAGCCAAATAATCTGATTAGAAAAGGTTTAAAAGCCCAAAAAGATTCAACACGATCCATATAAACACCTCAATCGGCTCAAAAACACCAAAACTGATTCACGTTTCAGTTGGTTGTTTAAACCTTTTCAGAAACTGATCAAAAGAAAATTTTGTATCATGAAACGATGAAGCTGATTCATCTCTGGCTTCGTTGTTTCTAAGCACGATCTGTCCTCACGTAAAGGGGACGTGATGACGAACGTTTCTCAGCTTCCAGAAAAAGACGACTTTTAAGGGGACGACAGCCGAGATTTTGTTTTAAATCAATCAAAACGACAGCAAATACAGCGCTGAACAGATGATAAATACACATTCGAGCCCCGTCAGGTTACTATATTCAGGATTTTTTGCACATGTCAAACAGTAGATCGCATTAGAGGACGTCCCATGTAAACCGGTGACCCGAAATCTCCAATCAGTTTAAGAAAAAGTGTGTAAACGCAGCTAATGTCAGATAAAATCTTAATCTGCGGGAAACACTGTCAGGTATGTGTTTCATAATATATAGGGTAACTTTGTTCACCTGAATGGGACACTCGCTCACAAACACACACAGACAACATGTATTTTATGTATTTTATAGTATTAACGGTGTGGAGAGCTGAGCGCTCATGCATGGCTGCAATGTTTAAACACATGGTGGAAATTAAGAATGAAATCCAACTTATGGCAAATATTTCCTCTTTTTCCTCGTGGGGGATGATCAAATTCAGACGCGCGGCAGCACACCAAACCTACACTCTCTGAGAGCACTGATAAAATACCACCAGTGTTTCATGCAGCACACACACACTGTAAATTATCTGAGAGGAAATCTGTCGTCACCGTACGCTCAGACCTCCTGGAAGAAATAATGAGCTTCATTAAATATTAACTTCAAGATATAAAAGTGACAAATATTCAGATCAGCTGCTGACTGTGAACTCAAACGTCACAGCCTCAAAGTTCCTGCAGCAGATCAGAAGTTACATTTCTCCTCTTCACCCGATCCAAAATTTGGAGATTTGTCTTTTTTATTTATTTTCTGTCCTGACTTTAGAGGTGAGACTCATTTAGACTCCTACGTCGACTATCCCCGACTACAGATCTCTACTGATAAACCCTTTAATTTACACACGCAAATACAAGACGTACATCAATCACCACTGAAAAAAACTGTCTTTTTAAAACGTATTCCTATTTTACATCAGCAACAGAAGGAAAAAAACTACAAAAAAACAAGCAAACAAACAAAAACAAACCTAAAGACTTCCATACGGTTATTCGGGTTTTTGTTTTCAAAGAGAGAAACCACCTCAGCTACAGAGTCTGCCCGCAATTAACCGAAGCCTTTCCAGATAACTCCGCTTAGTCTTAACTAAACCCAGAGGTGCCGTGAGTGTGTGTGTGTGTGTGTGTGTGTGTGTGTGTGTGTGTGTGTGTGTGTGTGAGATGCAGAGATTACAATAAATTAAAGGGTGTTGTAGTTTACCATAACGTGTGTATTTGTAGTATATGGTAAAATACTAGTTTCTGTGTGTACGTGTGGGACAAACAGGAGACGTGGAGATTTAGTTTGATTACATTTTGTCTTCATCTATCCGTCATCAGGGGACGCTGATGTGTGTTTGACTGCGATGTGAGTTTTACGATGAATTTGCCCCCAAAAAATGCGTGTAAAACACCACTTTCTTACACACACAAAAACACACAAGTAGAGTTACCGTGAAGAAGAAAACTGAAGCCGCACAGAGACACGCAATACAGAGCGCCCACCCACACTGTGAAGGTCTGTGTGTGTGTGTGTGTGTGTGTGTGTGTACTTCTTAACAGGTTTGGTTTAAGAAAAATAAATTGCATTTGGGAGTTTCAGTTAACTTCGACACTCAGGCTGCAGTGAGAGAGACGCTCACTGCAGCCTGCTCTTTTTTGTTCTGGAAATGTCAGCGTGCAGCTTCGTTTTGGGACAACAACCCCGTCCACATGTAAGAGTACTGTCTGCAGTTGAGTACTTGATGGATCTAGGGTCTCAGTACATGTTTATAGTGTTACTTTTGGTTCTAAAAGGTTTTATATGGAAAGTTTTGGGTGGAAATGCAGCTTAATTCTGTGGGAAACACTGAAAGGCACGTGTTTAATACAAAATACCCTAACGCTGTGGCTCTAGATCTAGTCAGAGAACTTATACACATACACTGAAAGAAAAAAAATTATATATATATATATTTTTTTTTTTTTTTTAATACAAAAACACACACACACACACCCTCCAGCCTCCTGTTCAGCTTCAGCAGTGAGCAGAAGAAACAATAGCCTCCAAAATAAAGTCCTTTATGTCAACAACATTGTCCTGCTGTAATTCAAATAAACTTTTTCCCTGAGGGCATGAATAAGAACAAAGCCTTTCATTTTCCTGTGTGTGCGTTAAGATGTACAGTGTGTTTATGTTGTGTGTGTGTGTGTGTGCGTGTGCGTGTGTGCGTGTGCGTGTGCGTGTGCACTGATTCTTGCCTCTGTGTGTGTGTCCCAGCCTGTTATTTTCATACTGGTGTAGACCAAACAGAGCCCAGCGGGGAGCAGACAGTGATGTATAATGTGTGCAGAAGAATCAAGGACACGACTACAATATTTAGCTGCGTTTGGAAACTGTAAAATAAGCAAAATGTGTGCAATATGAATGCGGCACGGTGTGTGTGTGTGTGTGTGTGTGTGTGTGTGTGTGTGTGTGTGTGTGTGTGTGTGTGTGTGTGTGTGTGTGTGTGTGTGCTATGTATGGCCGTGCTGGTTCGTGAGACTGTGTGCCAACTGTCGGAGCTCTCCTCTGCTCGTGTCGTGCATTGGAAGCCAAACACGCAGTAAAGTAGAGAAAAACATCACAGGGCATTTTCCAGCCTGCTGATTTGATATTTAGGAACATTTTTGGGGAGTTTTAGCATCTCATCTGGGCATATGTATTGAACACATCTGTGCCACAGCTGGAAACTGTGACTGTGGGACTGTGGAGAGAAAATTAGCTTGGGTTTCTGTCTAAAACAGAAGCAGATAAAAGTTAGCAAGAAATTAATAAGACATCACAAGAAAATTGCTGGAAAAAAGGCGTTAAAAAATTATTTTCTTTTTTTTCTCCTTACTTTTAGCATAAGCACATATTTTAATTATGTTTCAAAATTATGATATTTTAATCACTTTTTTCCAAGTTTTGTTTGCTTTTTTCATTTATTTATACTAATTTTCAAGAATTTTTCTTGTACTTTTTACTATTTTCTTGCTACTTTTGGGTCATTTCTTCTTTTGTTGCTCATTGCCTTCTTACCATGTTTCTGAAATATCAAGCCAGTTTGCTCAGGTTTCAAAGGGTTACTACTGCATTTTTTTGTAATTATGTGTATGTCAGATTTGGATGTGCGCACGTGTGTGTGCGGTGTGTGTTGGGGCCGCTTGGCGCCGGCTCCGAGGCTCGCTCAGATGGTTTCGGAGGGGAAGGAAGCGTTTGGGTTGGCAGAAATACTTGATTGTTGCCTCGTCCTGATAAGAGGTTATTAATTAGCGGGCCAGACAAACACAATAATACAATAGAGTCTGACAGTGCTGCTGTTAGGGGGTGCACACACACACACACACACACACACACACACACACACACACACACACACACGCTCTCTGGATGGCTTCTGTGTGCGTCTTTTGTTCTTTTTTAAAACAATGAGGGCAAATAAAACGTGATTTTTAAAATTAGACTAAGGCTGCCAGTATTTCATTTCCACATTTAAAAAAGATCATCTACCACTCGACCAAACGTCGTGACTTTCCCATGCCTGAATGAGCAAACTGATTTTAAACTCTTTGAAACTTATTTTTGCATCTTTTTCCTTTTTTTCAATCCTTTTTTTTAATTTACTACATAAGACGTCGTGTGACAACACAACAAGGAAATATTTTTTTTTTTGTTTTTTTTTTTTTTTTTTTTATTAATGTATGTACCAACATACAATGATTACAAAGAAAATATTACATACAAATTTCCATATATACCAACACCTACACCATACACTGTGCGCACTCTTGGTACACTAGAGCCACCCAAAAAAAAAAAAAAAAAAAACATTCAAACACTCGTACATTCATACCTACATATATACCAAAGATTTGACATAATCTCTTCTCATCATGCAAGTTCCTTATACATATCTAAATTCGTATATTTCATTTTTTATACATACATTACACATACACATAGGAAATATTAATCTGTGCAGGATCACGACGCCCTGACGAACATTTATTTCTACCTTTCGATTGTCTCCTTTTCTCTCTGTGACAACAGTGTCCGTGACCGCTTCAAAAGACCACTTTGTTTCCTTTTGGCTGTTTTTTCAAGCCTTTAACTCATCACAGAGCACCTTGTTTTACCGCAATTAACCTGAGCGCACCAGTCTCCATTTTTACCATCATCAACCATTTTTTAAGTAAGAAAGTTCAAAATCAGAAAAAAAATAGCATTTCACTTTCCCTGAGTGTAGGGATTGGGATCATTTCTTTTTACTGATACTGATACCATTATTGGGATTCCTTAATGATCTGAGTCTTTTCTATTATTTGGAGGAAAGACGAGGCAACATTTTTTTTAATTTTCAATATTTTAATTTGACTATTAACTTTGAAAATCTTGGCATCAGTAGTTTAAATGATGTATTAAAAGATGATTAGCGTTCATAACGGGACGTTAAACAGGTTGTAATTCCATCTTTTCTATCCATTTTATATTGCTGCAAAAACAAATATCTCACCCAAACAACTGTATCATTCAAGTTAACCCCTCACCAAAAACTGAATTTTAATGAATGAATTCATTTATTCTTGAGACATTTTTGAATGAGGAATGGATTTCTAAAGACTGGAGGGAGAGAAAAAGATGCAGCAAAGTTGAGAAAGTATTCACAAAGACACTGATGAAATCCCAAAGTAAAAGCACGGCGACAGATAACAAATGTAAAGTGGATTAATATCTCAGAGAATGAGTAATAGCGGCGGGCGGTTATCAGTCTGTTTAATTTGGCAGCACCAAGCCTCCTTTCTAAACACTGATAGGCTGCATACGAACTGAACCGCATTAAAATCACCAGGCTTTAACATACATTCATCCCCAACTGTTATCGCGCTCATAACATCAGATCCTTATCTCACTCAGTCGCTAACATTTCTCAGCTTGACGGGTGTTAAGTTACTTCCGTGCATTAGGAGACGTATAGTCACCTAAAACTTTCATCAACGGAAACGACATCAAACTGACTTTTAACTCCTCCACCTGTGATCGCCTGCGCTGGTTGAAATCAAACATTTTGATTAATATATGTGGACATTATTGGACTCGGGTCTGGCCGTGGGACAACGGGACTGTCCAATAAAATGTCAACAGACTATTAACGCAAATGAACTCATGTCTAGACTACAAAGTGTTGATATCAGTGAATTTCAGCTTTGATAAACCTAAAGAGACGCAGGCGGGGAAGATTTAGGACAAACTGGAGGATAAATGTTAGAAAGAGCGTGAGGTTCAACAACAAAAAGACGGATTTAATGTGTTTTTGTGTCTTTCTAAGCCAATTCATAATTATGTCAGTCGAATCAGATCTGGCTGTTCAATATGAATATGTGTGGTAAAGCTAACTGCGCTGATGATGAATCGGAAATGTGCAACAACATTTTTTTGCAGACACTAGATATCAAACAAAAGCCAGAGACTGTATGCTGAGCTGCTGTGAGCCGTAAATTCAGGGGCAGGAGATAAAATTATTTCGGAGCCTTACGGGGCAAAGTGTCTCCTTCTGCGGGCAGCTACCTCTGCATACGCAGCTGCCTGCACCAAAGATCAGCGTGGAGGTGAAGAGCGCTTACTCTACAGGGAAAAAAAGTCCCCAGAGTGCTGCACACTGACATTACTAGCTACAGGTTACAACAAGGCTAAAAACATGACTCGAGTAAAGTTTTTCAAAACAACTTGGCACGATGGGGCTTCAGGACACTTGAATTACTTCGGACATGCAGTACGGAAACATTTTGTGGTTTAATTTTGTTTTTTTTTTTTTACCGTTTGAATCCTGGTCACCATTTGCTTCAATTGTTTTGGAGAGGAATGCAACGCCTTTTCCCCGTGAACCTCCAGCAGCGTTTTGTGGACAATAAAACTTCACCTGACTTTCCATCAGCATGACAGTTTCTTCAGTAATTTTCAATTACTGCAGCCTACAGACTCATTTGCAGACTTCATATCTGATTTATTTCCACATATAAAGGAGTCCTGAAAGCGAACTGAGAATATCCGATTTCATGTGCTTTTTTTCCTGCTTACACGTCCATGATAAATATCTGATCATTTTAACCATGTGGTGTAAATCCAGCCGAAGAGATGCCAGACTCCAGTGATAAAAACATTAATTTGACCCCGCAGAACACGTAGTTGTTGGCCTACTGCTGCCTCCATCAGTTAGTATGTAAGGTAAAGTGCAAATAAATGATCTAAATTTTGCATGCACTTAATATAATAGCGATTTTTTTTTTTTAAATGTGGCTCAAACATGTTTCACTGCAACCTCTGTTCACTGTGGTACATTGCTTCGCTTCAGTGCGGCTAGATTTGGTTTATCACAGCCAGGCGACATGAAATAAGTAGAGCAGAAACGTCCGATAGGACGCACCTCCGTGTTTGAACGTCACGGCTGAAAATGACAACAGAAATGAAAAAGTTTGCCAACTTAACATTTCTCCGCATCTTAAAATCAGTTGCCAGCTGTCCACCCAGAAGTGACTGTCGTTGTTAGCATCGTCACGGTGATTTGGTCAGTAGATAAATTTCTCAGCCGACAACACTTTTCTCATGGTGAACATCTCGGGGTTAATCTCTTCCATTGTTGTCATGCAGGGGCCTCCAGCAGAAGAAGCCCGCTGACCCACACAGGGGCCCGACCTTCAGCTGAGGGCCGATCATCCTCTGCAGTGACCCCGCTGTCTCACAGGCAGCTGATATATTAACCCCGAGCTGCTCAGCTGTCATGTCCTCTGGGACGCAGACGCTGATGTCAGCCTGACTGGGTGGTCTGCTCTCTGCCCGTCCGTCCGTCCGTCCGTCCGTAAAAATGCTTTTAATAATAATATCTGAATTAATCTGCAGCAAAAATAACATTTTATTTGCTCGCTGTCTCTTATTCTGCTCTGCTTCATTTTGACAGTTAATTTATCATCACGCCAGCTTGGAACAACGTTAACCCTTTGAAACCCAAAAAAAATGACCTGATTTATTAAAAAAAACAAAACAAAACATGGGAATAAGGCAATGAGCAACAACAACAAAAAACGACCCAAAAATTAGCAAGAACAAGAAAAATACCTTAAAAATGTTTAGGTCATTTTTACTGTCATTTCTCATTGTTTTCTTCACTTAAAAAAAAAAATTCAACCAATCTGTTTAGGTTTCAAAGGGTTAAGTACAAAAACTGTACGATGCAGACGAACGCAACATTATACATATTCGGTAGAAATGTTTTCTGTCTTTTTTTTTTCTCAGGTTTCTTTCACACACATAAACACACACTCAGGAAACAGCAGAGGAGGAAGGAAAAACACCAAAACACACACACACACACACACACACACACACACACACACACACACACACACACACACACACACACACACACACGCGCACACACACACACACACACAGAGCATCCTAACGACCATGGACCACAATAGGGCCACTTCACGCGCGCACACACACACACACACGCGCACACACACACACACACACACACACACACACACACACACACACACACACACACACACACACACACACACACACACACACACACACACACACACACACACACAGGCCTGTGGGAGGGCACTGACAGTAAGTGTGTTGATGTGGTAAAATAACACTGAATCTTTGCAGAAACTAACGGCTTCACTCTCGTTCTCGCTCTCTGTGTCTCTTTCTTCGGGGTGTGTGTTGTGTGTTTTGTGTCCTTTGTGGTAAACACACTGGCGGGGAATTTCTCGACCACAGAAAGGTGTGTTTAAGTGTGTGTGTGCAGCTCTCCAAACACACGAGGGTCCCAAAGCCGGATAACTGTGGGCCGGAGGAGGAAGAAGAAGGATTTTATTCAATCCTACGAGCTCCTTCTCGGAGGATGCAGAGGATGTTATTCTGGGCTCTTCGTCAGCGTGGTGTGTCTGCATATTTCAGCTGCGGTTTCAGGACATATGAGGTTTTAATCATAGCTTTGAGTGTTTTATTTTGTGATGATAACCCGGGATCGGCCTGAAAAGGCAACAACGGGATGATGAAACTCTGAGAAACTGTAAAAACGTCGCCTGCTATCGTTCATCCGGCGGCCACAAGGTGAAGGGCGGGGACGTCTCTGCCGACTCAGACCACTGCCGGGCGGCTGGTGGGATCCTTCTGTGACTGTAAATCTGCACTCTGAGCCGGGAAAATTAAGGGAGGGGGCGACAGAGGAACTGCTTCCCCCCCCTCATCAGCTACTTCTGCGCCGTCACTGAGCAAAACACTTAACTTTAAATTTCCCCGGCGGAGCGACACAGAGCTGCTGCGCACAGCAACAACTGCAGGGAGGAGAGCGGATGTCGAGCAGAGCGACGGCGCAAAAGAGCATCTGTGCACGTTCATTTTCCCAGGACTGATTAACACACTGTAGGTTAACCCTTTAACACCTGGATCAGCATGACTTTTCTTCCGTTGCGTTCGGACGCCTTTCACAACCCTTTAAACCTCTGACGTCTGAGAAAACTGGTTTGATTTTTCGTGGCTCTTTTGCTGCATGTCGTCCCCGTTCTCTTCCCCCTTTCACACTAACGTCCTGTCCTATCACATAAACGCAAAAATTTCAAAACAAATCTTAAAAAAAGAAATGACCTAAATATTCCAAAGAATTCAGTAAAAAAAATACATCAAAATGTAAGATATTTTCAAAAAATAGGAAAAAAAATCTCCAAAAAACTCTATTTATAGTTCTTGATTATATATTTAAAATTATGTTGCAGAGATGTCTATATAACTATTTCTAGCTCATTTTCTGGTTTGATTTTATTTATTTATTTTAATTTTCTGGGTTTTTTTGTATATTTGTAGATATGTTTTTCACAACTTTAACAATTTCCTGGTATTTATTTAGCTTATTTTGTGCTGATGTTTTTTAAAAATTTATTTTCAGGTAGTTTTCATTAACTTTTCAGTAATTGCTTGCTAATGTTTTTTAAACAAATTTTCAGGTAATCTTTATGTTACTTTTCACTAGCTGTGCTATATTTATTTATTTATTTATTTATTCTTGTACTAATTTTATTTAATGTTTTATTCTTTTTATTTTTAGGTTATTATCATGTAACTTTTTACTAATATCTTACTAATCTTCCTAATCCTTTTATTTTTAGGTAACTTTTCACTAAGTTTTGCAAATCTTTTTGCTGATTTTCAGATAATTTTGGTTGTAACGTTTCACCAATTTCTTGCAAATATTTGGGCTATATCTTGCTAAGTTGCTAATTGTCTTCTTCCAATAATAAAAATCAAGACAGTTTGCTCTGGTTTTAAAGGGTTACTTTGTTTAAAAAAAAAAAAGCACATTAAAAACAATTTTTTGGGGAAAGCATCTGTATTAACTTTTCATATTATGAAAAGGGATTTAATGATTCAGCAAAATTAAAATCATTATGGCACCAATCTTTTTTTTGTTGTCCTCTGCATCACAGAGGAGGGCTGGAGGAACGTCATTAGAAAGGATGCATGCACCTTTGCCTCACCTGTCACCATCAGGACAAGAACCTCAATAAAATGGCATCACACACACACACACACACACACACACACACACACACACACACACACACACACACACACACACACACACACACACACACACAGAGAGAGAGAGAGAGAGCACAAAGTCACCCATGATTCAAGCCAACTTATGACGCATACATTTTTGGATTTTTAAATATCGATGACATGAGAAGGGAAACACCTAAAGAGCTGCACCTCGAACAGCAATTATAACCCAATCAGTGCACCTCAGGGGAAAACACTGATTCCAGCTTTGGGAATAAAATAATCAGATGTAAAAAAAATCAAAGTTTCTCAAACTATAACTTCAAAAATGTTCAAACTGTGCTGACATGATTTTATGGGCGCGGGGCTGTTTAATAAACGTGGTGGGAAGTTTGGGTTTCTAAAGCCTAATTGCTTTCATTCATTAGCAGCGACAGGGTGACATTATGTCTGTGTGTCTGTGTGTGTGTGTGTGTGTGTGTGTGTGTGTGTGTGTGTGTGTGTGTGTGTGTGCGCGCACTGGGGTGTAACACCAGGCTTCATATTGTTTTATCATCAATCTTGTTCCCAAATGACAGATATGGAGCCACATATGGAGCTGGCAGTTATACAGAGCGAGTATCTACAGAAATCACACCAAGATTAACTTTAGCTTTTTAGTTTCGAATGTAAAGAAAAGAAAAGAAAAGAAATAAAGTTGGGCGTACTGTTGACTCGGTGGATGGAGCTGAGGTCCCATGTACAGAAAATTTGTCATCGCCGCAGCAACTTGTCAATTATTGTATGACTCGATAATTGATGAAAAGGCTGCACACACACCGCACGCACACACCGCACACACACACCGCACACACACACCGCAGCAAATTCCCCCGTGAGGCAATAAAACAGTTTTTATTGCGTCTTTAAGTTATCCAAAGAATCTGTGAGGGAATTTCCATCGACATTAATCACTCTGATGGTTTTTCGTCCAGTTTCCCGGCGCGGACATCAACTCACCCGCTGAGGATTTTAAAAGTTTACAGGTGACTTTGTGTATCGGGCCGCGCTCCTCGCGCTCGCCATCAGCTCGCCATTAAACCTGATGTAAAGTCTCACTGTGCGTCTGTCCCGCTCCGTGCTCAGAGAGCCCAGAAGCCTTCAGTCACTGCAGCAGGCCGCGTTAGTGTCTTTATCACGCAGCGGGGACACGCAGGGACACGATGAGATGTTTATGAACAGAGAGGGTCAAAGGTCAAATAAAAGCTTCACAGAGATTTGTGTTTTGTTTTAACACAACTGCAGTTACAAATGAAAGAGTCTGCCTGGGCCAAAGTGCACACACACACACACACGCACACACACACACAGATGCATGCACACACACACGCACGCACGCTCACGCACACACACGTGCACGCACACACACGTGCACGCACACACACATGCATGCACACGCAGACGCAGATGCACACACGCACACACTCTTTCCATTTACTTTGTGTAATTTGACAAAAAATTTGGCACTAAAACAAAATATTGATCGAGGAGTTTGAACCAGGAAAAAATAGTTGATTGATTATTATGAAGTTTATTTCAGCTCTTTATTACTTTTCACATTGTTCTCGTTGGCCGGCTGCAAACTTATTTTAAACTTATTTTAAATAAACTTTTCATCTTCGCACCTCTTATCTCTTTATATAAGATAATCATTTATATAATGTAAGTAATAATATAAGTTTTTATAAGTTTTATTTATATTATCCTTATATATGAGTTGGGGGGGCTGTTTGTATAAGCCTGTGGCTTCGTGACCTCTTGACCTCTCCTGTGAGTTCACATTGACCTTGACCTTTGACCCAGAAATTCAGTTCATCCTTGAGTCCTAGTGGATGTTTGTGCCAAATTTGAGGCAATCTCTTCTCTTGAGATAACGTGACTATGAGAGGGGGACGAACAGATTGACAACCCAAAAATATAACGCCTGCACCCCACGACTCTCACCTGCACGGAGGCATAAAAACGTGTTTTTAAGTTAGTATCTTCACCTGTGAGCAAATAAATCACAAACATCCTCTTTTATTCTAAAACTGCTCTGAATGCAGAGAAAAAAACCCGACCTGAAGCCAGAAACTGATTTACTGCTTCAACGAGAAAGCAAACGGCGATGTGAAAGACTCGAGGAGCCTGAAGACGCTCACAGACAGAGAGGTCAAACCCACAGACGAACGCTTCAAACGGATCCACAACCTGTGCGAAGACTAAAGATCTGCCCTCCGTCCATGACCAATGAGAAGCACATTTCAGAGACGCGTTACGGAGAGCGGACGACACGATCAGACAGAGAAAGAAAGAGCTTCTGCTGCTGAATCACGCCGAGCTGCAAAACAAACTGCAGGCTTCTGCCGAGAGGTCAGAGAGACTTTCCTCTGACAGGAAACAGGTTCAGGCTAATCACAGCAAACGCGGGGAGGCGTGTCAGAAAACTCTTAAAGCACTGAGGAGGGACTGGTGCGTTTATATTTGGACTTGTAGGAGATGAACAACTTTAGATGGCTGTATCTTATATTTATTTTATGGCCAATTAAAAAAACACAAACAAAAAAATGCATGTTCTCTTTTTTATTTTTTAATTGTGAATTTTCTTTTTAAATTTTTGCCTTTTTTTCTTTATATTTTTTTTAAACATATTTTCTTTACAAAATTTCTTCTCAGAAAAAATGCTTTTTATTTTTTCTTTAAAATTTTTGGGTGATTTTTTTTTTTTTTTTTTTGCTTCTTTTGAAATTTGTGGTGATTTTTTCCCCCCTTTAAATATTTTGGTGATTTTTTTGGGGTGACCTCTAGCTCACCTGTCCTGCCAATAAAGGGAACAATCCCCCCAAAAATAATCTTGAATTTCTTAAATTTTTTTTGTGATTTTTAAAAATGTTTGGTGATTCTGTTCATTTAAAAACTTTTTTTTGTTTTTAAAAATAA